>NC_088347.1:29135000-29352500 GCF_036884655.1 Musa acuminata AAA Group | reverse complement strand
AACTTTTGAGTGTATATTACCTAAGAAATTTAAGCATGCATTGGAAAATTACTGAATTACATACTTGCCCAGACTAAACAACTCATAGCAATCAATGAAAGTGCAGGTCTTCAGACACTTCTATATGTAAGTTAAATAGTAAAAGCATCTTAATCAATAACTGAGTCAACTATTAAACAAAAATGAAAGAATATTGATTTGGCTGTGGCAGTTATCAGGTTTTCACAGAAGCAAATGCAGCAAATCCACTGTTTTCAACGAGACATGGGAAGCCATGGTTAATATTTCTGAAAGAAGATAAAGAACCATGTCCTTCCACATGACATACCAAGACACATGATGCACCTTGAAGAAAATCGAGAAAGCCGAGACCCTTTCTAAAGAAGAAGCCCATCATCAAATCTCGCTGTATTGACTCGGCTAGTTTAGCCCCGCATTCAGCAATATTTTCTTTGTCAGATTTTTCTCTCTTAGAAAGCCATGTGATATGTTGGATTTAAAGAAGGAACTACACCGAGTACAAACACAGTAGAAGATGAGAACACTTATTCATTTTTTTTTCTTTCTAAATTATGTAACATCACTAAAAGCAGTTCTTATCCATGAGTCAACCCAATCAAAAAAGGAAATTCAATGTCACAAGAAAAAAAGGACCACAAAATTGATGAGAAAAGGAGATGCAAAATGAATAAATATAGGCACAGGGACTCACCGGACAACCTGCTCATATGGCATGTGAATTAAAGGGGCCCATGGAATATTTTTGGACCCCTGCCTCTTATAAAATCTCTGTAATCAGTGGTTTCTTCTTGAGTGTCTTTCACCAAGTCATCAATGTTTGTCCCAATCTCACGTAAGTAGGTGAGCTTCACAAGCAATTAAGAAACATCCTCTTATAACTAAAACAATCTAATTGGACTAACCACACCCATAATTGCTTGATGCCATGTTGGCCATCACATCCCAACACATCAATGTGGTCAGCAAAATCAAAGATGGATATTACCTACAAGATCTAATCAAGATCAACGTCCAAGAATCAGGATCATGGGCCTTTGGTTTGATTCGAAAGTTGAACCAACTTTACACACTTCAACAATGACAGATATTATGTAGAATGGTAGAAAATCTTTTGATTCAAAAGATCTAGCATTCAATCTCAGCAATGAAAAATCCCTCTTTGGAACTGATTCCATAGCTTTCAAGAATCGTTCCTCATTTAAGAGGACCAAAACTTATCAAGTCAATAGAAACTCATTTGAAGATAAACAGAAAGAACAGAATCTGACATGAAATTGAAAACTTTCTTCGCAAGACTTGAGATTCGCCCAGCCTGCTCATGATAGAGGAAGAAAGAGAATGGATTGCTGCTGCTCTTCAAATCCAAAACATCTGACATTTGACCATCAGCAACTAAAATGGCCAGTTTGGAAATGATTGCAAATCTTTTCGAGAATCGTGTCTAGGGACACCATTCTTGAAGAGCCAAAAACTTCTCAAAACAGAAAAGCTTAACCAAAAGGAGATGTTGAGATAAGACGACTTGCTTCGCAAGAATAGAAGCTCACCCGAAAGAGCATGGTGGAGGAAGAAGTAGACTGCATTGCCACTGCACTTCAAATCCACAACATTTGACATTTGATTGTCAGCAATGAAAAGCTCTATTTGAACGTCAGCAAAGAAAAGCTTTCAAGAACCTTTACACTTTCAGGGTCACCATCATTTTAAGAGCCGAAAGAACTAAGACAAGAAAGCTCGATTAAGAGATGGGTAATAGAAACCTGACGTGGAAAAGAAAACTTGATTTGTAAAACATGAAGCTCGCCAGACCTGCTCATGGAGGGGCCAAGAAGACATTGAATTGACGCCGCTCTTCAAATCCAACACATTTGGCGTTCGATCATCAGCAACGAAAAAGACGTGTATGGAAGATGATTCCATAGCTTTGAAGCGCCACTCTCCTTTAGATCCACCATTTTAGAAGAGCCAAATCTTATCAAGACAAGAAAAGCTCAGTAATAGAGAGGACAGAGAAAAACCCCACACGAAAGACAAGACTTCGCAAGATTGGAGGCTTGCCCTGCCTGCTCATGGTCGAGTCGGGAAAAGATTGGATCGCTGCCGCTCTTTCAATCCAAGAATTCGATCATCAGCAACGGAAAAACCCTAACGGATCAACGTTCCATAGCTTTCAAGAACCCACCATTTCGAAGGGCCAAAATTTTAGCAACGCAAGAAAAGCTCAATCGAAGGTAGATGATAAGAAAAGAACCGGAAGAAGAAGAAGAAGAAGAAGAAGAATAAGACATGCTTCGCCGGATTAGAGGCTCGCGCTCATGGCGGAGGAAGAAAGATATCAGTAACGCCGCCGCTCCCCTCCCTCTCACAAAAACCTAATTTATAAGCCCGCCCGGAGTTTCGAACTCCCCTTCTGCTGACCCGCTCACATAACCAGATGTTGTTCCGTCGCTTACGGAAAGACCCTTCCTTACCGTCCATCGCACTTTATCTGTTAATCTCGATCGTCCGTATGATTTCCTTAAATCAACATTTTTATTCAGTTATTAATGGAAACGTCGGACGGCTGAGATTAATAGAAAATGGGAACGGACGGTTTCCGAGGAATTCTTCGTAAAGTGTTTACGGGTTAATTGATGTCGAAGATGATGGGCATTATGGTAATATACAATTTCCCAACCCAATCTCCTCCGTGGTGTTATTATTCTGTTCTCTCCCCGCCTCATCTCCACGCACGCTCCGATGGCGGTGGCTCTTCGTCTCTCCAAGCCACCATCTTCTTTCCCGACCCACCCTGTCGCTCCATCTCTACTGTGCTATTCGCAGCTGTTCTCCTCGCTGCAAAGGAGGACTGCTTCTCCGCTTCGCTGCCGCTGCTCCAAGAAGAAGGAGACCAGCTTCGCGGATCAACTCCTCGACTACATAGAAGGTGAGACACGCTGCATCCCCTCAGCGGTTCTTCGGTTATCTTAGCCTGCACTGCATAGATCTCCTGACAAATGATCTTATAAATATCATTTTGATCTTCGATTTGTGTGAATTACTATAAAGCGAATGACTTCTTGATGCTAATCCAGCCAATAGCTTTTCCAAGTGTTCACCAACTTTATTGGCTAGTTCAGTCGTGCCATAGTTTAGACGGTGCGAAGTGTGTTTTGGCAGATCAAAGGTGAAATTAGATGCTCTGCAGAGTTATGGCAATCGCGTTTGTTTTATTGTTGAGATATTAATATGTCTTGTTATTTAAGATTGACTTATTTTGTCATTTGGGTACACAACAAACCCTGTTATCTGAATGGTCATAAATATATCGATGGTTTATAAGTTCCCGTGTCAAGATCTGTTTAGTAGATGGCATATCTATGCACCTATAATTTGGAAAGAAAAATGAGCTCATATGTAGGTGGGCCTAAGTTGAGGAAGTGGTATGGAGCACCTGATCTACTTCCAAAGGATGGTGGTCTTGAGAATGAGGATGAATCTTCAGGTCACATGAACTAGTACATCTTGTGGCATTTTGTTACTGTTAAAGTTGTGATGAACTTCATTCCTCTGTTTCCTTGATTGCTACCAGAAATCGATGAAGTACGAGATGCTGTGCTGGTAACTGATGGTGAAAGTGAAATTGGTCAGGTCGGCCTTTCTAACATGAAAAGAATTTTAGCTCTTTATCCAAACATGACTATGTATCATACTCAAACGTAATGATGCTTAATGTTTCGAAAGTAACCATTGACCAGAGTCACTTAGTTTGAGTGTCCTGAATTTTCATACCTCGATTAGATGATTGGTGTGTGCAATTTCCAAAAAAGAAATTCTTTTCCATGATAGCCATCAATTTTTTTCGTTTTTTTTTTATAAAGAGATACTCCTACTGGATCAAAGACGAATAAATACTGCACTGACTCTTCAAAATGAAATTGCAACAGGAGGAATTAAATAGCTCTTGGTAGCATTGAAATTCTTTATCAAGATACTATGAGAAAGATGTCTGTGGCCAGTGCTGATCTGACTACATCTATGTTTCTTCATGACCAACTTCTTTGTTCTTAATCTAAGATTTTGCATCCACAAGACTCAGAACTGGCAGAAGGAATATGGTCTTTCTTTGTTTTGCATGAATTACTTCATTGAAATCCAGACCAATATTATGGTCCATGTAATATTTTTATAGCACACTCATGAACAATCTTAGTAGCAGAAGGCATCTAACCTGAACTATCAAAAAAATTTATTTCATGTCCAGTCCCTTGCACAAATCATAATTTAAATCTTTGTTTAAAATCAAGGTCCAATATTGATGCTGCAACAAGCACGTAAGAATAATTAATTTCACATCTGGAGTTGTACTAATTGCATATAAGCATGCTGCAATGTATTATTTCTTCATGTTACTTGTTATCTCATGATATGATTTAATCAGATGGTAATTCTATCATTGATTCTTAAACGTGCTCGGATAAAAGCACTAGTCAAGGATAAGCGAGCTGCTATCGATGCTTTTGGAACTTATGTTGAGGTGAGCACCTGCATGCTCATGGTAGCGTTTTTTCCTTCAGAAGTTATGTACTGAACACTTCCCTTTCTGTTGACATACAAAAGACACTTCTGTGTTTTTAACATTGTACTGTTTTATTGATTGCATTGTGTAGACAATGGTTGGAGATTTAAATGACAAGACCTTTCTGACAAATGCTCTGAGAGGTGTTCGAGCAATAATTTGTGCATCAAATGTATGCAAATCCAGCTTTATATGTTTATTTCAAATCATTTGTGCTGTGACTAGAATGTTATGTTAGCAAGGTTTCCTGAAAGCACAATGCATCTACGGACAACTTCTAGATATTCTTCATGTGAATTATTATGTCACTTCCAATGTCTGAGATTATTTGTAAAGTCTGTGTAAAGACATTGCAATGTAGAGATTTTTCCTGTCACGTATTTTGACTCTACTTTGCATCAGATGTTATGCTTTTATTTGACTGTTGAAGGTCGAATTCAGCAGAAAGCAAAATCCTCATATAAGTTGTTAAATAGTCATTTAACCGCAGGAGGAATAATATGGCTCTAACATTAACAATTCTGTACAGAACAGGATAATTTATGTATCTTTCATAGCAAATATTCATCAAAAGTTGGTTTAAGTTGAAGAATAGTAGTTGACTTATATATTCCTTGAGAGCAATGCTGATCCCTGCATGTTTAACCAATTTATCTTGAGCATTATCGAATCTGCATGTGAGGGAGTTACTATATCCTGTTTTTTCAAGAATCTGAGGGGGACACACCCACTAGGTATATATAATTCATTTTAAATTACTGAAGAGCCAGTGCCACAAAATTTAGATACAAAATCTCTCCCTATTATGGCCACTGACCACTAAGACCGAAGCCCGGTATGTTAGAAGTTATGGTCCTATTAGTTCATCTGAAGAACATTACCTGAATGATGCAAGAAGCATGGTGAAACTTGAAAAGGGTGCAGTACCAATCAGATCCTAGATGGTGTAACTAGTTCTATAATTTATATGATTTTATACATATTTGACATCACTTGGTTGATATTGTACGTTGATGTTTGATAACCTAAACTAAAATTTTTGCCATACTCCTCTTATTTTGCAGGATGGCTTCTTCTCTGACATAGGGCGAACAAAGGGTGCGCAGCACATTGTTCTTCTATCACAGGTTCTTAGTTTACCCACATTCATATTTCTCTTAATGAAGTACATGCTCATGCATTCTGTCTTGTCACCATCTTCACTGTGAGTTTTGACCAGACTGCAGTTGGCATTTTATAGAGGCAGCAGCGGAATTCAAGCAGTTATGAATAGCAAGGCCAGAAAACTGGCAGAGAGAGATGAAGAAACCGTGATTGCGTCTGGCATCCCATACACAATAATTAGAGCTGGCTTACTGCAAGATAGTCCTGGTGGCAAGCAAGGATTCAGCTTTTCAAAGGTACATCAGGACAATTTAAGTTAATTATCGTAGACAATGGTTCATGCTTGAGGCATAACGATAACAGAGTCATCTCTCTCGTCTCTCAAACTTTCACTGCAACACTGCTCCTCTCGTACAAATGTCAAGCTGGAACAGGTTGCTTTTTAGGTCTCTCCATCCAGTGACCGAAGAAATAAATGTAATCATCAGATGGACCATGAAGAAAAGAAATGACAGAATATAGCCGTAATTGTTCGATATGCAGCATGCTAATAAACTTGCACTTCCATCATTAAAAAAAAAAGTACCTGGACTCTATGGTGTATAATTTTGCATTGATTTCAGTGATCATGTTGAGACTTGCATCCGGAACATGTGATCCATGAGGCTGACTTCCCACATAATTTTTGAGAAAATAACTCATCCTCGCGCACAAGCATATTGTTTTGTATTTTTGTGTTAGGGTGCTGCAGCAAAGGGAAGACTCAGCAAAGAGGATGCAGCAGCCGTTTGTGTGGAGGCACTTGATTCACTGCCAGAGGATGGACTAATTTTCGAGGTAGGTTAGAATTGCCAGCAGAAGCTTCGCTTTTCCAAATGCAAATTTTTGGGTTGTATCAGTTTACCTACTGCTCTTTCAGTCTCTCTCCTTTTAGCTCCAAATCCAAGAGCCTTACATGCCCTTGTAAGCTTTTGAAGCCACTGATGGTGCTTACAGAGCCAGTCTACAAGATTTCTTCTTCTTCTTTTTATCTCCTGCTCTCTCTTGATTACTTGTAAGAAGTGATAGAATTACTCATTATTCTTTGTGGACATGAAAGATGTTGAAAACAACAATCATAACCACACCATATGAATTTTCTACCTTAGCAGTAATTAAATTTACTAGTCTTTTTCTGTGTAGGTGGTAAACGGCGAGGAAAAGGTTCGAGATTGGAAGGAAAAGTTCGCTGAGCTTATTGGGACTGCTGAAGAGTGAGGAGTCACAGTGAGCAGAAGAAAGAATCCACCTGTTCCTGTTGAACTGATGGTGAATGATTCTTGTAATATCTAAATTAAGATTCTGAAAATTCAATTACACGATTTGTTTGTTAACTAATATTGTAATCGATGTCATGCATTCTGCATGTGATGCGGCAAATCCTGTTTGGATGGATATATAAGAACGATTCTTAGCTTAATTGACATGACTCAATCCACTTTGTTAAATCCTGTGATTGACATAAATTATGTGATCACAAGCTAGTGATTCTTTAGTATTTATTATTTTCTAGGAGAAGCGGCATTGTTCTCATGACGGTAAACCCATGTCGCCACCACTCTTCATCAGAAGAAGACCCTCGGCCTCCCACTTAACCATGGAAATAGACAGCAGAAGTGGAATCTCCCATTCGAGTCAACATTAGATTCAGCGGGCGATCCCAGTCGTCGATGGACCGACTCGGAGCGGAGACCAGCGAAGCCGAGAGGAGCATCGCCTAAGTGGTTGTCGTCTCCCGCAGCAGATCATTTCCTGCCTAATTGTTCCTCCTTCCCCCCTTCCGCCCTTGCCGCATCTCCAAGGTATCCGTCTCCATATCAATCTGGCAGCACAAAGGTCTGTCTTCTTATGCGTTTTGTAGCGTAAAGTTCTTTCCTTGATTAGGTTTGATTGTGATGTTCGAGGGGATTGTGAAGAATCCGGTGTCAAAATTCGATCTTTTTTTGCTTCTCTCCTTTGCTCTCAGTGGTTTGTGATCATGGTTGCCGTTTCAGGAACCGCTCCGAAAGCTTTATTGTACTATGGAAGGTTCCTTTTGCTGTCCAACTTGATCGGTCGTTCGTCTATGAGGTTTTCCTTTCCTTCTTGTTTTGTTTCTTGTATTGATTGATTCAATGTGAGATTTGCGACATGGATTTTGTAGAAAGTTTTTCTAGGGGAATTGGATCAGTTTTTTTTTGTATGCCATCACATGAAAAGAACCACGCCATCCATCCGATCTCGCTTTTCTTTCTGAAAAGGAGCTACCGAGGCCATGATTTCCTTACAATCCTTGTCTCTCATGCCTACTAACGCCTGACAACTTTCCAAGAGATTCCTCTCCTTCTCTCTCTTCCTCGATCCTCGCCATGTCTTCAATGGTTTCGTCCTTCCTAGTTCTCCTTGGCTTGGTCACTGTAGAGGTGAGGTTGAATGAACCAAACAGTATCCTGACTTAGATCAGAATTCTTTCCGTATGAGCTCATAGCAGTCTCCTGTTCCTACCGAAAGGTGCTTTCTTTCAACCCAGAGATTCATTGCTTGCTTTGCATGTTCGTCCCTGCCCGCCTACTTGTTGTTATGTTAGCCTTTTATTCCCTTGTTTTTGCTGCTCTTGATATGATTTATCTGCAGGTCCTTTGTCTTCTGATCTCGTTCGAGGGGTGACGAGGAAGGTGATGATGGATGGCGATAGCTTCTCGGGGCTTGGCAATGGAACCCAAGTGGACAGCAAAGTCCTCCAGACCTTCCAGAAGAGCTTTCTTCAGGTCCAGCGTATCTTGGATCAGAACAGGCTGTTGATCAACGAGATCAATCAGAACCATGAGTCGAAGATCCCCGACAACCTCAGCCGCAACGTCGGCCTGATCAGAGAGCTCAACAACAACATCCGGCGCGTCGTCGACCTCTACGCTGACCTCTCACTCTCCTTCACCCGGTCCATGGAAGCCTCGTCGGAGGGCGACTCCGAGGGGAAGCCCGGCAACAAGAGGAACCGGCCCGGCTAGGAATGACATAAGATTTGCTTGCATTGTTTTCATCACTGTGTCACTCATCTCCTCCCTCATTTATGTGATGCAAAGCTGTTTGTCTGTGCTCCGGAATAGTCAGTCTAATCTTTCTCTAATTGATGTCTTCTTTTTCTTTCTGCTCTGATGTGCATTTCTCTTGCAAATAGTATCAAAGCCTCCATGTAGCCGAAGACATCTTTTGATCCTGTAGATGCCTTTTAGACATTTGTTTGGCTTCCAATCGTAGTCGACACAGCTATGGAATCTCACAAGAGAGTAGATGAGCTTTTCTGACCACTTGTTTGTTCTAGCCGGGTGGCAGTCACCTGTATATTCTTTGGCTGGAGGTGCAAACATGTAAAGTTCACAGAAACAAGGGAGGCATACAACAGTATAGCCGAAGTAGGTGTACATATCAGTGATGCCAAGGAAGAGGACAAAGGGATTGGATGCTGAAAGCTGCAGCAGTGCTTATCTCTTCTACCCATGTCTGCTCTAAGATGATTTGCCAGCTGTTCCTAGGTGGACCAGAAGCTCTCTGATACTGCTTGTTCTACAGGAACCGGCCGGGAGGAAGAGCCACATGGGGTCATCTCCCTCCATTGGCTCCTTCCCTGCTCAGATGCCGAGTTTTTAAGAATGAGATGGGTCAGATCCAAACCATGGCTGCTAACCATGCATGCTTTGGAAGCTTATCCAGTGGTTTACCTGCTGACAACTTGTATTTGGAATAAGAAACAAAAGATGTTGCATTGATGAAAAGTATGTATGGTCCCCTGTTAGCTCATCGAGTGCTGCTTTGACCAAACTTTAGGGATGACAGTGGGTAGGGAAGAACGTATCAGATAGACCATGGTGAAGGCCTTTCGATCCAGTTATGTCTTCCTTGTTAGGTATGTGTGACTCGCCAAAAAGAACATGCTCTCGGTCTCCTCTTAATGGTGTCATATCAAATCGATAGCGTCGACTCGTGTATCCCGCTACAAATAACAATGTTTTGTACCGAAGCTTCATCCTCCCAATCATCTTCTTTCAGCTTCCAAATGGCATTTTTACTCATCTGTCTTACACGGCATTTGGTGCCTTTAGGACCCCTGGCAGCTACTGCAGAAGAAACCAAAGTGTCAAGGACAAAGCCATGTCCAGATCCCCTTTGTGGAGGACATGTGTTCCGTGCTATGCCAGTGCAGCGCAAGTCCTCTACCGATTACCAGCGCATCAAATTATTGCAAGAACACAAAGATCATCTCTGTCCCCTCAACCCAAAGTTTTGTGTGGTGCTTATTAGCTGTTATTCTATTTTTCCTCCTATGTTTGCTTTCAACTACTATAATAATATTGCATTTATCATCTTCAACATTGGAAAGTTTTTTTTCTATGTAATTATTTTCATCTTTTTTATATTTTTAATTGATTTTTTTTCTGAAAATAAATGAACAAAATGAAAAACTAAAAAATAGCTTCTATTGTGTTCTCTCTCATTCAAGTCGAATATCCTGCTGCACTCATTTCACTCTAATGGCTTGGTTTTTCTCATGGTGAGGTAGTCGAGTTGGATTAAATCGTTCCGTCAACGAAAATAAATAACTCGAATACTGTTTGACCGGTGGTCAAAATTTTGTAATGCTATCTCGACCCGGCCCACAAATCTAGTGGGCCAGACCTATGGCCTCCGAACCGGTCCGGGCGATTCCGCACGTCGTCACCCTCAAACTTGTTAACTACAACGGGCCGAGCCTATCGGGTTCGAACCGGTCCGCTTGATTCGGCAGGTTTGGTTCAACTCGTCGCCCCCACATTAAACAATACTGTTCTGCAGTACCACCAGAACTGATCGGAATTAACCTTTATTGACAGTGACTTAATCCGGCAGAGCGTCTAAGCATCAACGTGAGCCGTCAAACGAAAGTCCAACGGCGACGATTACCAGTGGATGGAGGAGCAAGAAAACTAGAGGGAGATGTCGTGTCTAAGAACCGTCGTCTATCTCCACTACTCTCCCTCATCCCTCAAAGCCCTCTTCTCCTCTTCCCTTCGCCCCGCCGCCACGCTATCGTTCTCTTACTCCACCTCCGCCACCGCTTCCATGGCCGCCGCCGCCACTATCGAGCACGTCGTCCTCTTCAAGGTCCGCGACTCCACTGACCCGTCCAAGGTCGACGCCATGGTCTCCAACCTGCGATCCCTCGCCTCCCTCGACGTCGTCGCGCACCTCGCCGCCGGCCCCGTGCTCCCGCGCCCCCACCGATCCGCCACCGGGTTCACGCACCTCCTCCACAGTCGCTACCGCTCCAAGGCCGACCTCGCTGCCTACTCTACCCACCCATCCCATGTGGCCGTCGTCGCGGAGAACGTCCTCCCCGTCTGCGAGGATATCATGGCCATGGACTGGGTCGCCGACCTTGACAGCCCGACGGCGGCGCCCCCTGGGTCGGCGATGCGGCTGACCCTCGCGAAGCCGAAAGAGGGGGCCACGGCGGAGCTAACGGCGACGCTGGCGCAGGTTAAGTTGTCGGCGCCGGCGGCGGTGACGCAGGTGACTTACGGAGAGAATTTCTCACCGGCTCGGGCGAAGGGATACGGTGTGGGACTTCTGGCGGTGTTTCGCGACCTGGAGGAGCTTGAGGCGATGGATGCGGGAGAGAAGGACTTGGTGGAGTCGGTGAAGGAGAAGGTGCGGCCGCTTCTGGAGAGCTTCATTGTTGTTGATTTCGAGGTGCCACCACCGCCTGCTGCTACCCTTTGATGGTTCTTCTTCCAAAGAGGTTCACTCCAAACTCCCATGACTACTACTTGTTTTCACAATTCATAGGTTTCTTTGTAAATTGGCGTGCTGGAGCGAGTGCTCTCTATATATTGCAATGATTTGTAAATGTTAGCTATTGGATTGAAGTTGAAGATTGGAGGATTTAAATCAGTTCCTGGCAGCTGATCTACATTTAATTTCACGAAGAAATAATGTCATTTGCTTCTTAGATTTTCCAGGAATAATTTGGTAAAGAACTTACAATCATGAACTACTTCTGTATGCAGAATCTGTTTCATTTTTCTTGTACTAACATCAGCTACTTTCGTATGTTGAATCCTGCATTTTTGTATAAAAAATTGTGGTATCTTCTTTTTGGTTGTGTTCTGTCACTTTGATTAGATTTTGCTGATCTGGAGGTTCTCATTAAAAACTAGGTGGATAAGACTTCAAGATTTGATTATAATGATCTTCACAAAGAAGGAGAAGCTTTGTGAAGAGTGTTGCACTAATCTTCAATGTCACTACTCTGCTACAAAGATGAAGATCTGTGAGAGGAAGAGCTTTCGTACTGAGAAAGATGTTGTTTGATATACCTTTCAACCAGTAGTGTGCTCTTATAGCCCACCTGACTGAAAACATTTGAAAGAGAAAGAAAAAGAGAGAGAAACTCTTTGCTCTTGCATAAGATGCATAAGTCGACAATGGATAGGTCACTTGATGTGTATCAAGGCATGAACTATTCTATCTGTTTCTACTCTTCTTGGAAGTCGAGTCCTATATGACTTTGGACTTGGTTCATGTTCCATAAAACATGTGGCAAAATTGGTCTAAGTTGGTAATAATACTTCTCATTAGTAACGACGACTGCAGGTAATGATGTTAAGGGCACAAGCTGACACTTGCTGAGATAACTAAGACGCTATTAACCTTTTGATATGTGGCCCAAGTTTTTCAATCAGTGCATGGGCAGCCTACAAATTGTTCAATTTATCCCTTAGGTGTTGCTTCGGGTGGATTGAATAGACAGTGACTAATTGGCTTGTTCAAACAGGTGCAAATGCCTCGTTTTCTCTTCTCACGCTCTTCAGTACTGTCAACTTCTGCCTAGTTAGTGCTCTGCAGCTCTCAATAAGTTGGAAGTTTTTCTTTTTTACTTTTCAATATTTTCAAGTTTTATTTTTTACCAGCAACAATAACAAGAAGTTGTAATGTCCTGACCATTTGGGTAAACTTTTCAATGTCATCGGCCAAACTATGTATGAGCTAGCAAATCAGCCTTATTGCAAATTCCTGATTTGTTTGGTTAAGTCAAGATGATGGATTTGAGGTAGGTTAATAGTTCTAACTATTGAGTTATTTTATACTCTAACGTGCATTGGATGGAAACATTCTGGAAATTTCTAATTTTTTAAGACTCTTTGAGCATAATTATTTCTTTGGCGAACATCATAATGCTCGTTCTCATTGCCTGGGTCACTACATGGGTCTTCTTTTGCCATTGATCTGGGGAAGGACTGCCTGCAACTATTGGGGATCTCTGCTTGGTTTTGCCAGTGATTTGTGCATTATGGGACATGGGGGTGGTTCATGTTCCACTAGCTTAATGTGGTCATGAATTTAGATTCACCAAATGGCGATGAACTTTTGATGTTAGTTATAGGCCATCAATAGCATCTTTCAAGGGCTACAAGATGGTGGGATTAGAGGCCATCAATAGCATCTTTCAAGGGCTACAAAATGGTGGGATTAGAGGCCATCAATAGCATCTTTCAAGGGCTATTGAATTTA
Source organism: Musa acuminata AAA Group (assembly GCF_036884655.1). NCBI lineage: Eukaryota > Viridiplantae > Streptophyta > Magnoliopsida > Zingiberales > Musaceae > Musa > Musa acuminata. The sequence continues at coordinate 29,339,251 of NC_088347.1, read as the reverse complement.
GATGTCATGAATTTAGATTCACCAAATGGCGATGAACTTTTGATGTTAGTTTATAGGCCATCAATAGCATCTTTCAAGGGCTACAAGATGGTGGGATTAGAGGGCAAGATAAAGTTGGTAATTGATTGTAGTTGATCGGAACAAACTTTAGGGAAAAGTTTGAGAGGATGCATAGGAAAAGTGCTGAGAGGGTGGGGAGAGCAGTGCTCGAGTTGGAAGAGTTTTGGAATGGGAGAAATAAATGGGAACAATAGGTTGGAGAATAGGGGATTGTTTAAAAATGCCGATTAGCAATTACTTGGGCTGCTGATGTGTTAAATAGAAGAGCAATAAATTGCATAAGACTCTCTCTAATGCATTATCTATGAGGGTTATATATCCTTGCAGCTTATGAATCCATGCTAACAGCATAGCAATGCAGCAACTCTACCTTTGTTCTAATGTGCTATCCTTTTAGGTGCATGCATATCTTTGCATAAATTTGTCAGTGACTCTTAGTTTGAATAGTGATATTACTTTTAGCTGAGTTCAATGATAGGAAAAGATCCATGTAGCTTGTCAACCTTACACTCATATAACTGGGACTTCATGGCTTATTGTTGTATTCTGAGTTTCTCGCTGCTGCTAGTCTTTAGAAGTTATTTGGACATTTACTAGCTGACACAACAAATGAATCAACCTTAATGCTAGTTTTTATTAATACATTGTAGGATCCATATGGCAAATGCTTCAACTAATGCTATTTCACTACTAGCATTTTTTAACCTATTAACTGCAAAGGCATGGCAGCTTAGCATGGGGTTGGTCTTAATTCCATGAGATTTCTTATCCTTGAAAAACCACACCAATCAATGTCTGTAACTTTGTATATTGTGTCCTATTGTTTTTGAAAGCTGTCTGTCCTCCATGCAACTATAATGATGTCGTCAATCGCCCATGATCTATTCCTGCTTTTCTCTAGGGGCAACACCACTATGAGCTGTAACTAGTCACTTTCTATTTTCTGATTTGCATCTTCCGATGAAGAAAATGCCATGTGTAGGTGTCCTTCACCCTTTTGTTTCTCCAATCTGGAACATCGTCCATCTCTCACGATACAAGACCTTCTGAAAGGAAGATGTTAATGGCTAGATCCTTTCAACCCACTTAAGTATCCATTTGCTCTTTTCTGCTATGCGTAGAACTTGAGCTTGATAACAGAAGGGTATCATCAGGTGGTTGACAATCAAGAGAATGTGTAGGACAAATATAAAATTGTATTTATCTAATGTATTGATCCTCGATCTTGGAGAAAGGATCACATATGGTTTGTAAGTTCATGTGTGGTGTGTCACGTCCCACAACTACATGCACACGATAAATCTCGATATTTACATTAATTTATGGAATAAACAGTAGGTCTTGTTATGTCTTGCATGTGAGACCTTGCATCTAATGTTGTTTCTGAGATTAGCCATGATCAGAAAACTGAAAGGGTATTGGCTGAATTCAACCAATACCTCTGGCATCTGGATTCAGATGGGCATAGGAATTTGGTAACAACCAATCTAAAGAGGTTTAGTTTGGCCTATCTTCTTTCAGGGCCTATTGTTAACCAGAAGATGATCTGATCTCCAATGACAAGAATTCTTCAACAGAGTCTCGATGCATCTTTCATATGAAGTCTTTCCGACATCTCTGTTCACACAAGCTCATGGAAAAAAATATTATCGTTTCCTTGGTGCTGTGTCCTCCATCCTACATTATTCGCAGGAGCTGTTGGTTCTCGATTTTCCTCATCGATTGTCGCAGCTGGAAATATGCACATAGCTATTAAGTTGAAATCTTCAGTTTGTTTGTTTGTTTATCTGACATAAGCAAGAGTGCAGAATTCACCTGCTGCTTTCTTTTTGACCTTTTCGGGTTCTTTTCGATGGATAGAATGCTCCTTTTTTTCTGGACTACTTCCGTCTTGATATCCTCTTTCTACCGAAAAGTTTATATGCTTTTATCAATAACTAAATGTTGTTCAGTTGTTCTGAATTAACCATTTAAAAATCTTAAGATGTGCCAATCTGTGAGAGTCTGCCAAGAATTTTAACCAAGTTTCATGGCACGTTCCTTTTGCAGGTTCTCCATGGTCATACCAGGCTTCGGGTGGACTGACTGTATGTGGATCATATGATCAATCCTTGAATCATGTGTCTGTGACAAGCCAAACAATGCTGCAAGTCCAAGATGGTGAACAAAGTATCATTAATAAGCGATTTTGATTTCTTTGCCCATCTGTTAAGGTGAATGAATTAAGTGGATACATAAAAACACAAAAAAGTGGTGTCTTATGCACACTTGTTAGTGCAGGCAAGCTTTTGTAACATTATCATGGTATATACAAAAGCTTACATGCTGAATTTTTCATTTATTATTTGATCATTTATATATATATTGTATTTAATGAGACAATTGATGTATGAAAATGATAATGATGACACAGGTGGTGATGATTTTAGTATGGATCCAACCATAGGTTTAGTAAAATTAAAAAGAAAAAATACTCAATTACATATTCGGAAATATAATATTGGAAATTATTTTTATATAACATAAGTGATACAATTGTAAAACATTAAATGCTAAAGTTTAACAAATTTAAATTGTATAATTAATGTCTCTATAAAAATTTCCTCAAAATGACGTATATAACAAATCTAAGATTTTTCGTTTTTGCTGCAAGATTGCAATGAAAGGCCAAGAAATCATCAGAGCAATGATTAAAAATATTTTTTGGCACACAGTACCTCGAGGGAGAGGATAAAACCGACAACAAAAGTGAGACTTCTTTCCTCTTTCCTCCATCTTATATTTACTGCAATAATAATCATCATCATAATCATAGAGAGAGAGTGGGCTTCAATCTTGATGAGAAATGGACCGGTTCGTGAAAGCCGGTTTATCTAAAATTCGACTCCGATCTCTGGACCGCACACACATAGAGTGCACCTAAACTTCTGCTTGGGCAGCTCACAATTTGCGTCTACTCGTCCATGGAAGGTTAGGCCGCACAGGCTCACGCTGTAAAGGCTCCCTTTGTCATCATCCTGCCTGCAGACTCTTCCCATGCACCCTATTAATTCTGCTGAGGATCCCATGTGCGTGACTTCCATTCTGGATAAAATCTCTTCTACTTTCTGCGACTGCACTTCAATTATTAGAAAGCTGACACTGCCTGGGATTCAATATAATGTTCTATTGTCCACGATTTATGTGGGTATAATTTTAAGGCTGAAATTTTACTGTCTAATGAATCCAAACTACAGTTCTTTTTGGATATAATTGCATGAAAAGGGACCGATGATCGTCGACGGCACATTTGCTTTCTGCTAGTTGCGTAGTCATCTTCTCGACAATAATTGAGGAGGGAACAGATACAGGAAAAATACATTGCACTGTTCTCTGCCTCGCATTTGTTTGCGCTGTCTGTTTACGTGAAGTCTCTCCCTCTTTCTCCTCCCATATATGTGTTTTCCGCCTCGCAACAATCCAAAGTCATGAATGCACTCATTCGTGCCGTCTTCTTCAGGTGGGTGTTCCCTTTTGCTTTCCTCCACTTTATGTTGTGGATGTGGAGTCCTATGATTACAAGCACCCATCCGACAAATATATTCGATAGACAAAGTGATGGCTTCAAATTCTTGTGCCCCATTTAAATTATTAGCTTACCATCATCGGTGTGTTTCGGGCAGCTATGACTGTTGCTAGGAGAGCTAATTCTTTGGTGAAACATGAGAACAATTCTTGCGGCTTATTGCTACAGCGAAGCACAAAGCGTTCGAGATTGAAGATGAAACAACCACACGTGATTGCTTTGTACCTACACTTCCAGCTCCAGTATTGTACCAGCAGCAAGGTTATGTTTTGTCCCTGTTTCGCCACCCGATGTAGAAACCTTACGCTGCAAACTGGAGATGGTGACTCCTTTGCTCAGCTCCAATACCCCTGTTCGTCAGCTTCTAAGATGGAAGCCAAAAGCTTGACATCTAACATGCTGTCTTGCTGAAACTGGTCCTTCTCCATCCAGTTTCCAATCAGTGCTCCATCGAGGGACATCAAGTCGTCTGGATAGAAACCCATGTTAGCGGCGTCATCGGCTTCTTTTGATTCAGGGTTCTCGACTTGAACGCCGTCGTCTCTCTCTTTCCAAGCATCAGAGCTTGAAGGGAAGGCTGCAACCACGTCCAGAGAAGAGCCAAATGGAGAGATCTTGGAGCAGCCATCGGATTCTTCTGGCGCCAAGCGCGGAGGCATGCAGGCTGTATCTTGGCCGAAGAACGCCGTGGTGCACCTTAATGCCTTGGTCTGGATCACCTTCGAGCCAGTCACCGGCGGCGGCGTGGCGACCGCCGTGTCTTTCCCTTTGGATTGGGCTGTGGCGGGGCTTGGATTACTCGGGAGCTGTGACGACCCACCTTGCAGTCTCTTCACCAAGGTGGTGTTCCAGTAGTTCTTGATCTCATTGTCCGTTCGCCCTGGCAGTCTTCCTGCGATTAGAGACCATCTACGGTCCCCATTCAAGAAAGAACGTGTCCAGAACAAGCTCAAGAAAACCACAGATCAAGGATCCAACAGAGTTGACCATCTCGATCTAGCTAGAATTAGCCTCGAAATCAAATGAGCTGGTTTTTAATGCAAGTACACGAACCGTATCAGATGATAATAGTTATTGGAGCCTCGATCGCCCGCATGTTAAAGACACAGTAACGATGGACGGCTACGCTACCGTAATTACTCTCCGCAAAAGTTGACTGACCTGTTGCCAAGGAGCTTGTGGAGTCTGATGATGAGTTCCTCCTCGTCGTCCGATATGTTCCCCCTCTTGATCCCAGGCCGCAGGTAGTTGAGCCACCGGAGCCGGCAGCTCTTCCCGCATCGCTTCAAGCCTGCAACCCCATGGCAGCCATGCACCGTTGAACTTAATTGAGAGCAAGGGCATTGAGTAGGTAAGTCTCACCAGCTCTCTTAGGGAGAGATCCCCATTTTGTTGTTCCGTGGGTTGAGATGTAGGAGACAAGGATCTTGTCTTCGTTTGCAGTCCATGCACCTCGGTTGAGCCCCTCCTTTGAACAACAAGGCTTCCTTCCCATTCTCTCTCGCTCTCTCTCTCTCTCTCTCTCTCTCTCAAGGCCTTAGATGTGAACCGGAAGTGGAGAATGATGGCCCTTTATAGCTTCCAAGGTTGCTTTGACGTGGGATGTTTGACAGGTAGTTAGCGAAAGCTGAAAAGAAATAGAGTATCTTCTTTATTATTCGGCTTTTAACAAATGATCCTCCTAATTGATTTTTATCTAAAATATTTTTCCCAATTAAAATCAATTAGTGTAACCTTATTTGATAAAACCCTCCATACTAAAGACTTCTAAAAGAACACAAGTCATACATAGTGACAAACTAGTTTTACGTATGATGGTGCAAAGCTCTTCGATCGATGTTACAAGGCATTTGCAAATGTGGCATGATGTGACTTGGCTATGCTTCCTCAACTCAGCTCGAAATTGTCTCATAATGTAATCTGTAAGTGTGATCGTATAAGTAACTGTCATTGTTCTCTTTGTGTTTCAAAATCTCATTCGTATCTGTCACCTTTTTCTTTCCCAAGTAAAGGAAAGAGAAGAAGAAGGGTGAGAAAAGATAAAAGGATGTGTTACCAATAAATAAGGTACGGATTACAATGGCAAGTCATGCTATAATGTTATGTTTCCTACAAAATCCATAGTTTAAGGGGCGTATAATCCTACATATTTCACTCACGTGTATGTCCAGTAAACAACGAACACATGCAAATTGGATTCTCGACTTAGATCCGAACCGAGGATCCGATAAGTTGTCGGATGCGGGTTGCGATCCAATTTGGGACGGCAGCCGCTCCTCCGAGACGTGGCGGGGACGGCAGCCATGGCACTCTAGATCTGCTTGCTCGACGACATGAATGGACGGGACCCATTTGGCCCATCGTTTGCGCACCCGGAATCTGCATCTCTCTCGCTGGAGATTGGTCCATGGAGAAAGCACCAAATCCCCTGCCCCTGTTTCTGTCCGCTTGTTCGAGCCATCGTTGATTACCGGTTCATGGTTGCAGCTGTTTGTGTGAAGGTGCAAGGAAATCCATGGTAACCATGGACAAGTGTCAGCCTACATCATGAAGGCAAGAACATTTGAACAGGTGCTTCAGCTTGTTCCATATCCTCTTCTTCTTCTTCTTCTTCCATTTTGTCTGTGAGAAGCAGAAGGCGACACTCATGTTTGCGGAGGCCAATTACTATTGATGATCCACGGTGACTGGCCTGCCTGCACATGAATTCGGGCTCTGATGCTTCGGAAGCCATGTGTGATGCTGAACTCATTAGAACAATGACATGATCTTCCTTCTGAAAACAGACGCACGTACAGCGCTGTCAACACTTGAAAAGGAATAGCACAAGGGAATTGCAGGTGTTCCCTTTTGGACCGGAGGCTGCGGTAGCTGCTCCCCTCCCGTTTCCTCGCTAAATGATCTGCCGCTGTTTTGGGAAGCTCTTCCTCCAACTTTTGCCGTCCGGACAAGGAAGCGACGAGCTCAGAGAATAGAGAGGAACTCGCAGGCCCAACGCCACTAGAAGGGCGTTTAATCGTCTCTATTTCTCTCCATGGAACATTAAACACACTTCTCTGCAGGAAAGAGTCACGGGCATAGGCAGAATCAACGATCTGATGGTTTGCAGGAGTTCTTGCGATGGGTTTGACTATCAACCCCCAACAAGGACAATGGATCTGACCCAGAACTAAATGTTAATCCATCATCTACCTCTGTCAAATCCGAAGCAGAGGAACGCAGCAGGGACTGCTGCAGCCCAACAGCACTCCCATTTCCGTGAAACAGAAGATCATCGGCCACAAAGGAGGGCAAGCATCACAGGCTGTGATCCCGTACATGGGAGCCAGAAAAAGGCAGGCCTGCAACACAGAGCCGCAGACATGCCCCACACCATGAAAGCTGAAGACAAAGTGGAAGCGAGACTGCAGTCACTGGCAAGCAGCATCGTTTCATTGACGAGAGCTAAGGATTATATTCCTCAGGCTGGACCCGTCCAGTGGAGAGCAGATGCTGACCCAAAAGCCAACCCAATCATGGACCACTGCTTCCTCTGCCCTCGAGCAATTAGATAGAACTTTTATGGAACGCTCAGACAGGGCTCCGCCATTGCTGATGGATGTCCTGGGGAGACCGACCATTGACCATGCCGATGCTGCACGCATCACTCGTCTCTCTTGCCTACTTGTACTTGTGGGGCTGTTTTGCTGGTCGAGAATTAGTCCCTGCGGCAGCTTTCCCCCAAAAGACTCGTGAGGAACCCTATAATTGTCTGCCCACAGGAGAAACGATGCTCCGATGCCATGCAAGTTTCGGAGAAGCTCTTGGATGAATCTTCGTTGGTAGGGTCATCATCGACTGCATCAACAAGTCCCCAGAAATCCTCCACCCGGAGTGTCAGTGGAAGCGTAGAGAAGAGCGAGGAGCTTCGCACTGGGACAGGACGATGTGCGGTGTTCGCCATGACGTTGGGTGGGACTCTCTGTAGAGATCATTCGTTCTTTCCTAATTATATCTTCCTCAAACTATTAAATAATTATTTTCCCGATAATATTTTAGCTTAAATCACCAACAATTTCAACCAAAAAAGATATGAATTAGTGTTCATATGCTTGCAATTAAAGAAACAATGTCTATTTTTTTACATCTTAAACAGAAAAAGATTGAAGCTTCTCTTCCACTAATCTCGCTTCCTCGTTCAGCTGAGTAATGGACAGTGGATTCACGGGGTTGACAAAATGTCAAAACCCAACATTAAATCGCACTCGACATCATCAACGAGCAAGACATGGACACCTCCACAAAACATTGCTGCCATCGATGGCATCCGGATCAACCCCCGAGCGAAGCCTTGCACCTGAGCACAACTCCAAGAACCAGAAGTAGCACAATGATCCCACACGAAGACCCTCCAAATCTATGGATCCAATAGGGGTCAAACCTCATGATCCTGCGGTCGGCGCAGCACGTAAGGTTGATGACGAAGACCAGTAGCAGGAGCAGGAGCCACAGCGACAGGGCTCCACCGCCACCGTCGTCGTCCGGCTCGACCCGCCCTCTCCTGCCCACGTACAGCGGCGACAGCACGGCGAGAAGCCCCACCGTGATGACAACAAGTCTCTGAGTGGAAGAAGACGACCCCCCCATGCAGCTGCTTTCTTGGGGCCGTGCCACTGGGCCTCCCTTGGTGCATTTATGCCACCGAGCAAAGGAATCCCCTAAAGATAATACGAGCACTTTCTTTTTTTTATCTTGGAACAGATGAGAATCTATTCTCGAGGACTACTAATACAGTTGTGTGAAAAAGATTGTTCTGCATGAACCAAATGAATGAGCGTTTGGTGGAATCTGATGCTTCACCGAGTGGGGAGGAAACCCCCACAAAAGCAATCTGAAATGCAAATGATCGCCAATTACCTCATCTACTCTGCAAGTCAACTAGAAATCAACTTCACTATCCTCCTGTGCAATGCATAAAAAATCAAAAAGAACTTGACTGTCAAGGATGCTTGATCAAATTGTATATAGTTTATTGCAACTTTGATAGGGCAATCTGCTAGCTATCATCAATAGGCTAGTGGCAACAACAGCTTGTTAGAATCTAGAGACTGAAGCTACAAATATTTTCCAGAAGAAAGTGTGTCAAGGCATGGACATGATGCTAAATTGCCAGTTCATGGTTTCTGGAGGGCATGTGCCTCAACCAAGCACAAGCATCCCAATTCTTTCGATTGTTATCTTTTGACATCACCCTTTCCCTAAAGGTTTTCAAGCATCACTTACCATGCACTAGAAAACAAGTGTAAGTTAGAAGGTTGGAATCACTCATTCCATGCCTGTCATTTGTCTCCAAATGATACCATCAAAAGTCTTGCTTAGTAGCAATTTTAATTGACATCATATGAGACACAACAAAACAGGATCATCTTTCTCCACAGATAATATTAGTAAATATTTCATAAAAGTTCACACAGATATGTGGCATTGTTCCTCAAGCCTTTGCCTGATAGTTCACACAGAAACAGTCGGATATGATCTTGATATGGAAATCATTTTTCACATAAAAAAACAGCAAGAAATTACTGGAAGAGCTACAATTCGTTTAGGACGAACGTAAACCGCATGTTCGACATCGCCCATGGGGTTCTGATGTTCATGTTGGCTTATGAATGAAATTTCAACCCAACACATGGAATTCAGCTGTACATTGTCATGGATCAACCTAAAATCAACCAATCTGTCCCTATATTTTCCTAGCTTAAACTCTATGAAGAGTTTCAAAGTCGATGTGTGCACAATCCAAATAAAACATTTAGACTAAACCAAATGACAGTTAAGTTCTAACTCCCATTGTCTTCAATGTGTACACAATTCAAACGAAAATCAAGATAAACCGACCGGCAAGCAATTTTTACCGACCAGAGTTTTAAATGTTCTCAAATCAGATTGAATTATAGTTTGAAAAGTCCAAAATAGAAGCTTGCCAGGAATATATTGAAGCCACAAAAATCACACCTCTTATAGCATATACACTGAAGGAATTAATAGAAAAACTTTACCTTGGATATCACATAGAAATAGCACCTCAAACATCTGATTATGGTACCTTTAGTACTAATCAATGATATAAAAGACATATTTCTGAAGGGGAAAAAAGGTACGAGTAATGAACCTTTGAAATCGTATAGTAATTGTCGTCAAACTAAACATAAGATAAAAAGAAAAAGATCACTGATTTTAGCAACCAAATCACCAACCTCTAAGTTCAACACAACAAAAGTTTCATCAGAACACTGGCTGGACTCTATGTACACTACTTCTAGCCTGTCACTTTTATTTCACAAGACATCAACTCTACTATAAAGCAAAAGATAATCAACACAATCATCCTAGATTCTTTGATTCTCTGCCAAAAAAGAGAAGCGGGGAGGTGCCCTAAAATATTTCTCTAGATACCTTGATCACCGAAAGAGGAAGCCAATGATGCCTCTTTAAAGTCTATCGAGAAACAAAGATAGAATCTTGGGCATGTTGACCTCATGGACCTCTCAAATTTGCTTCCCAATGGATTTGGCTTCATGAAATCTTTCTCGAGTGTGTAGGTATATAGCTGCACAGGGTTGCTAATCCTTCTTGCTGTACCATATTGAACCAACTCACTTGTATATGCCTTCGATCATCATGCTCATTTCTCCTCTATTATTTTCTTGTCATGTTTGTTGCTGATGTTATCGATCAGTATGACCAGATTCTGATTGATGAATTATGACAGACTAAAAAGTACGCCAGTAGTACAAGATGATACTCATTCTTATACGAAGATTACATCACATAAGTAAAAGAAGACAATTAAACTGGTAAATCCATTTAGCAGATTGTTCATACTCAATGTGGAAGACGTGCCGTGACATAACCAAATCAAACAATCGTTTGATACATCAATGCTCTGTGTATAACATCTAAATCAACGTGGATACGACATAATCGACACATCTCAATCAACAACCACTGGAACCAAAAATCGACAATTTCAAACGAATTCTAGCACGCAACAACAAGATTACAACCCGATTCACGGAACACTGTTCGAATTCAACACGAGAAGGAACAATTACTCCGGAAAAAAAACCCTCAAATCATCGAGGACGCCCAACTTCTCACCTTTCTTTCATCGCCCTCCACAAGTACCGCCCGCTGGCCATGTCAAGAAACACCCAGAACCCATTCTCAATCGCCTGTTCACGAGAAATCATCATGGTAACAAGCCTCTATCCCCTCCAAACGAAAAAGGTAGAATACTGGTTGAGAAATCCTACCTTTCCAGCTCGAAAGATTCGGGCTTTGATGGAGGAGTCGTCACGGGGGGTGTCGATCTCGTGGGAATCATCGGAGACCAGGGAGGGAGGAGAGGAACGGATCGATTTCCAGGCGAGGAACCCGGCGAGGGCCGCGGAGAGGAACACGAGGATGAAGCGCAAAGGGCACATCGTCTACTGTGTTCCCCCACGCCGACCCACCGGGAAGGTCAACACGAACGATCGGCGGCTTTAGGACACCGACGGTCAGCAAAACACGCCAAAAAGGTAACACGACGCGTTCTAATTTAGTTACTTTTTGTCCCAAATTGGTTTCCAACGCGTGACAATATTAACTTCATTCTATACTTAGAATAGGAAACCCCTACTTAGGATGGCTGAATCACCAATGATCATTTCCAGGGGTGATGTTGTCCGCTCCCGACGCCCGTGTGAGAGTTTCCATGTCTGATTCAGCCACTAAATAATAAAATGACAGCCATATTTAAATCGATAAAAAAATTTATTTAGATGGATTAAATTTTGAAAAACGATAAATATATTTTTATATAAATATTTGGTAGAAAATCTACCATCTACAAATAAGAAAAATAAAAAATATTTTTTTTTATAAAATTCAAATTACTCTCTATCCATTGTGGATGAATATTCAATATGGTAAAATATAAACTTCTTATTTATTAACGAGGAATACAATCATAAGTTTTATTCTCTTTCTTTATGAAAAAAATAATCCAAACTTTCTTCTCATATATTAAGATATAAAAATATATTTTAAATAGGGAAGAGATTTTCTTTTTTTCAAAATATTCAAATCTACATTTGGAGATATCAGATTACTAAAGATCCAATCCAAAAACTTATCTCGATCTTCATGTGACACATCGAATTCGAATCACATCAGACTAATTTAGATATCAATAATATTTTTAAATAATATTATATTAAATTTTATGTTTAATAATTTTTAAGGGTTGCCAAATTAATCTAAAATATTATATAATATATAGTTAAATTATTCTACATCTTTTTTCTTATATATATTTGGCAAAATATTTTTCTATATATCATAAAAAAAGAACATAATCCTTCGATATTGTATCTAATATCATAACAAAAGGAATCTTTTTGAGGTCCTTATAGCCATTCTCGGAGTGGACTTTTCATGTGCTCTTGTTGACCCAAACAATGGGTGGTGATTTGAAGGCAGTTCTGCGCTGGTCAAACTGAGGTGGAATGAGAGTAACTTTTACTTTTTGGAATGAAAAAAGTCAACCCAGTGATCCAAAATCCGGTTTATATGATGAGAAGGTCAGAGCAAATTCGATAATTAGGAGGGTCGAGTTGGATCATGTTATCCCATTTATAGCTAAAAGCATTATTCCTCACCTACCAGTGGATCGGATTTGTGTGATCGAGACGCCAAATGGATTAGATTAGATTGGCCCCACCAAAGAATGGATCGAGATTTAGTTCCTAATCTAAACTATCCTTATAACTTTTGGTATTAAGGTTTTCTTTTCAGAAATATTAATGATATATAATTAACTTTTAGGTTTTTGACGACGACATATCTGACTATTGAGATTCAAAATCACATCTTATAATTTTATATATTAAAAAAATGATATGTCCGACTCAAATTGAGTGTTTGGATTTTCATTCTACATTTTTCTTTAAAAATCTGATTTATTTGGTATCTCAATAGCAAATTCATGGATCAAAATCTCACCTTTATCTTTCATCATTTTAATAAAAAATAAACGGTAAAAATCACCAAAATTAAATCTCATGTTCACTAATCGATTAGATAATTTAACACGTAAGCAATTCGAGAATTATGTCATATCTTCCTAAACATCTCATCAACCAAATGGCTATCCCTATATTGGATACATCATAATATATTCTTTATATGATTATTTGTCAAATCTCGTCGTCTCGATATCAAATACATGATAAGTGAGTTCAAAAGCTGAACTCAAGTTATCGATGATGTGTCCGACAGTTAACATATCAAAACCACTAATCATCAAAGTAGAAAAATATTAATCAAATAAAGCTATTATGGAAAAATTCTTCGTATGATATACTCTTATCTTAGAAAATATTTATCTGAAGATTTAGTCCAACGACTAACTGATTGCCAAAACGGAATTCTTAATAATAACAATAATAAATAAGTAAATACAGTAATAATAACAAAAAAAAGGGGAAAATAAAGTAATAATAACAATAAAAGGACAAAATTAATGGCGCTTCGTGGATCATTCATTCCACAAGAGGTTAACTAAAAAGGGAAACCGTCGACTTGCTTGGCTTCTGTGATGCGAACAAAGCAAGATTAACTGTGTGTTTGTGTGTTGCCATCACGCACCGAGGAAGCATCGCCGCTGCTTTCCTCACGTACGACCTCATCGCCAACTGGATAATTCTTTTTCCACGAATTTCCAGAAATTTCACCTCGAATTTATTCCTTTTGTAATAATACCTTTTTGCATACTAATTTGCTTTCCATCTATTCTTAAATTGCTGACATAATTTCTTTATTACTAATTTTTAGAATCTAAAATATAAATGTTATGGTCCGAATGGGTTAATTGGTACTTTATTTGATTTAAATTATTAATTAAAATATTTAAGATAATAATAGTGTTACACATATTCTTATAAGTTAGTTTTAATCTTGCTTATTTTCGATACGGGATTAATGGGAATGTTATAATAAATATATATTTTTTAGATTCTATAGTTATAACTCAATATTATTTAAATTTAATAAAAAAATAAAATTAATGAGGGTGATATTACTCTCTTTTACCAGCCTCACTAACATGGAACAGAACATTGTTTATGAGTCATAACTTAACCATTGACCAAGGAATAAAAGGCATCTTGAGCTCAGACTCATATACTTTTTTATTATCTTATTTTTATTATTTATTTATTTTTATAAAAATATTATATATAAAATAAAAATATTTAAATATTTAATATAAAAAGAATAAATTTGGGAAAAATAAGTTTAATAGTAATTAAAGTGAGAGAAAAAAAAAAACAAATGGATAATTGTGGAGGCTCATTCATTCAACAGGAGGAGGTAAAGGGCGAGAAAGAGAGCAGCTGCCTTTTTCTCCTTACCCAACTCAACCATCAACACAACTGTCTCTCACCCTCTCTTCCACCGTCCTGCCTCTCTCTTTGCGTCCGTAGCTCACGACTCCCTGTCTCTCTCTCTCTCTCTGGACTAAGATTGCTAGTCAGAGCGTTCTTTCCCTTTGCGAGGCGATGGCGGCGGTGGCCACTCCGTCGTCGGGTCTCCGGCGGATTCAGTTCTTGCGCGTCCAAGATCGACGCAAACCCCTGAAAAGACTCGCCTCCGCCGCCACGTGAGTAGATTCCTTCTTCCATCTCTCAAGAATATAGACCTAAAACCACGACCTTTCCTGCTCTGTCTGCGCTCTTCTTGGAACTAAGAAACAGAATTGGGTTCGCCTCTTTTCACATTTCTTTTTGGAGTTAAAATCAAATTTCTCGTAAAAGTGGGATCTTCTTATCAGTTTCTTTAAAAAATAGAGTTTATGTTTCTTTCTGGGGGGTTAATTTTCGAGTTGAATTTGTAGGAAAGATGGGTCGGCGACATCCTCGGAGGCCGAAGAGGATAAAGGCGTTTCCGTTGAGCTTCGTCCGGCCCCAAGATTCCCTCAGCTTGAGACATCTTCCAGTCAGCCTAACCTGGCGCCGAGAATTCCTCGAATCGAGGCCTCTTCCAATGGATCAAACCTTCGGTTCGACCGTCTGCAGCCTTCGGATGAAGAATTCTCTTGCGAGCACAGACGGGCCTTTGGGCGTTTTGTTGCACGGGAGGCCCTTCTTGATGAAGAACTTTGGGTAATCTCAAGCTTTGGTTCTAGGATAGATTGGAACTCTTTTGCTTTCTTGAAATCATCACCATCATCATTATTACTACTTTTGGTACTTCTTCACGATAGACGGCGGCATGGCTAAGGGCAGAGAGTCAATGGGAGGATCGCTCAGATGTTCGGTTAGCAAATCCACATCCAATATTAACTTCGTTCTTTCTCTTCTTTTCCTTTTTTGAGGAAAAGAATGGGAGAATGCGATTGATATCACTAATTTTGGATATTTCAATGTGTTAATGTAGTTACGTTGAGACTTACAAACGCCAATTTGCTGATCAGGTATGAAATATTTTACCATGGATGTATGTGACATCTTTGTAAACTGTTGCAGATACCTTTGCAGTGAAAAGATATAACTATTTTAAACATACAAAAATTAAGGAAAGTTGTAACAGAGAATCTAAGTTTAGGATGGTTATAAAGAGGTAGTACAATGCGGCTCTGAATGAAGAAGCTTGATGCATCCACTGTGGCTAAAAATTCCTGAAATGTGATCTCAATTGATGTACATGTCTTGCCTTGTATTAAAAGAAATCCATTCTTAGCATGTATAAATCTTGCCATAATTGAATCTTAGAAAAGTTTGGTACTAAAAGCAACAAATGTTACATATAGAAACAAATAAATGAGCCTTATTGTTACTAAAATTCACTCGAAGTGGTCTCGTTGACTTTTAGGTAATTTCTTGTTGCCTTTCCTAATGATTGTTGATTATTTTGTCAAGTCTTGATTCCAAGAAACAGACCAATAAAACCTTTTTGTACAATGTGTCATATACGAAGAGGCACATGAATCTTGAGATAAAACCAACAACATGCTTTTGGGAACAAGGCTTGTGTGTTTTCTTTTCGGTCATTTAGACAAAAAAAAAAAAAGGTACCATATCGAGTGATTATCTTTTCTTTGCGGATCATGGTTGTTGATGGCCAACATGTTTGGGAAAGCTAATTACGAAGCAAATTAGCATGCCAGTTTTGGACTGGTGAATCAGGATTACCATATTTAGGTTGGCTCAATCCCTGATGCATGTTTGAATTTTTGAGCTTGATGGTTTTGGGATTTTTTTGCAATCGTTTTCACTAATTCTTAATAAACACATTTTTCTGGTAAATTAGCAAAAAAAAAAAGGATGTTTTGAGTATCACAGAGAAATTATGAAGTTAAGGTGTTTTGTCTTAAGAAGGGAGCAAAATAAGACTAGTGGACACATAGGAAAAGGAAATATCAATATTTACACTTCCACCTGTTGTCCAAGATAGGACTTGTTACTAGAAGAACATTAATGAAATTATTTATCTTTGATATTGAATGAACAAAACACATTTTTAGAAAAACAATAAAGCCCATTTTAACGTTTTGTGATGGAGTGGAGTTGCTTTTGGAAGAAAAAAAGTCTAATTATGTAACAAGTTCATAACCTATAAGTTAATTAGTAATGAGGTACCTGACATAACGATATATCCAAAGCTTGACTAACATGGATAGTTATGAGCATATGCACATATATGAATTTAGGTACTAGGTTATCAAGTTCCTTCAACAAGTTAACCAAACTTTCCATACATAGATATATTTCCTTGAATGACTTGAGGCTTTCGATATACCATGCGATATGTTTTGTTTTTTATAATCTTTATGTTGCTGTATAATAAAGTGAATGTGCAACCTCATATGCAATCTGATGCAGGAATTTAATGCTTTAAAGAAGAGATGCGGTAGGCAGCATGCGGAGAAGTGTGTCTGCATTGTTGCGGTATATGCAAAATTTATGTAGTACTTGCTGTTTGATTTGCAGGCATTATGTCTTGTTACGGTTTAGTTTACGACTATGATCGACTTATATGACTTGTATCACAAGAAATTTTATGTTGGTTTCTGAGGTACTTTGTTTCATTAGTTGAATGTATGAATTCTCGGTGAAAGAGAATGAACTAGCTAAGTAGCAATAATGTGAAAGGAAACCGAACTTCTTTATAGGAAGTTGTCTGTATTATTGATCATACAACAATGCTAAATGATGAGACGGCCGATCTAGTTGATCTAATAATTAATCTCTCCTTCAAAATTTTCCTGAGATGAAAATTTTCAACATTCACAACATGTGAAGACCTTATAATGAGAATAAAAATTCCAGTTCTACCTTGACAAGTACTGATCTATAGATTATGAAGCTATTTAATCATCATTCCTATAGAGAAGCATATTTTCTTCTTTGACAAGATAATTTTGTAATGAAGAGCAAACAATGAAGTTGGTGCATGAAGATGATAAGCAAAAGAAACCACCGGACATCCATGATGTAAATTTACTACAATATCAGATAAAGATTGCATGATGACCCAATATTCTTGGCATATTGGGGAATCAGTTTCTGGATTGTTTCTCACTAGATTTCTTGTTAAGATTGAGATAATATGGCTAATTTGAAGTTCTGTTGCTGATATTTCTAACTTTGATAACTAAGATGAGGATCCTTTTATAGTTAGGACTTTAGGAAAGAAAGAACCTTAATGTGTTGGAAGCGGTCCTTAATTCTGGAATTTATGCCATTTTTTGGAATTATTTGTTTCTGTCATCTGGTATTCAGGAAAATTTTTAGGAGACTATTATCTTTTGCAAATGGCTTCAGCCAACTTCATGAAAGAAATGGTGATATGCACGCCAACTTCAGCGCAGCTACCATGATTGTAGCTGTCCTACTGGTATCAAAATCATTAGTTGGATCACTGCCATGCGAGGAGATCCGCATCCATGTTGTCTTATGTAGGATCCTTCTTTGTTCATCATAGGAGGGCCACTGGAATAATTCTAGCAAATTCTGAGCTAGACATTACTCCGCACAAAACTATTCCTGATCCACATAATAAAAATTGACTATTCTCATGAAAACTGATGAGCTTCTCCTTGGGCAGAGAATTACTTGAAATTATTAAATCTGCAAAAACTTTTAATCGATATACAGGAGATATGTGTTATATAGTTTTTGGACTTATCCTGTTCCTGTCATCTAATATTCAGGAATTTTTTTGAGAGACTATATTACCTTTTACAAATGACTTTGTCAACTTCTACGGGTGTTTTGTTAGAAATGGCTTTTGCAAATGATCACATCTTCAAATTTGTTTTGTTTTTGTGTTTAAAATTTTCAGATAAGGAAGGATGAGAAAAATGTCAAGCGGACTGTGTTGAAGAGCATAGTTGGGACCTTGGATTTGAGCGTACGACAGCTTCTTTGTGGAGAGACATTTCCTGGAGTATGCAACATGTTCAATCCCTTTTTTCATCAGTTTTTTTTTTCATTTCTCTCCAATAACTCAAGAATTAAATTTTAATCAGGAGTGCTTGAAGCCACCAGCTTCCTCCAATTTCTACCGAGCAGATCAACCAAGATATGCATATGTCGCAAACTTATGTGTTGCCAAGCATGCTCGTCGACAAGGCATTGCGACAAACATGTTATTATTAGCTATTGATGCAGCCGTTTCATATGGTAAAACACAACCTTCTATTCAGTGTTTTTATGCCAAAAGGTGTATTTAGTCCTTGTGAAACTGTGGTCATGGTTGAAGAAGGATGCTTATACATGACAGGCCAGTCTTTATGTTTATAGTGTGCTTGCTTACCCGAGCTTTGCTTTGTTAGGTACCCACAGGATATTTGTACATGTGCACAAGAACAACACGGGGGCTCAGAAACTCTATGATCGAATAGGATTTCAGGTATCTTATCCTAATTCTAACTGCTAAGATAGCTTGAATCATCTCCTGACTTAACATTACTGTACGCCTCCGCAGATGGTCAAAAAGGCTGTTCCTCATTTACTGGCAGACGACAAGCACTTACTGTGCTTGAAGGTTAAATCTGATTCCAGCAGTTGACTTCCTATTTTCTTAAAAGTCAGCTTCAACACAAGCTGTGAATCTTTTGTATTCATGGAATCAAGTATAGTTTGACAGAAAAATACTGCTACTTGTTGTATTTTGTCTACACATAGTGGCATCCTTTGTTTTCATGGAATCAAGCTTAGCCTTCTTTTTTCATCTGAGTGAATCCTGCATTTTGGAACTTGAGCTCTCTGAATGAATCAGTTTATATCGTAACAATGCAACATATAAGAGCACAAACATGAAGGAGAAAACCAATATATATATAGGACACTATGTAGAAACGCAATGCTGGAACTTTGCATTTGGTGGCCACCCCATAGTGATCAACCAAACCAAAGGCTCGATTGCATCAAACACAATCTACAATACGTTAAGCCTCTCTTCCTCATCCCTCGAAGTCGTTCTTCGCCCACCGCCCTTCCTTGCTCCTCCTCGTCTTCTCCTCCAACTCCCTCGCCACGGCCTCCGCGTTGGCGATGGCCTCCTCCTGCACGCGAGCCATCCTCCGGCTCCTCTTCCTTGCCGACGCCTCCCTCTCGGCCTCCACCTCCTCGTACTGCCGCAGCCACCACCGCTGCACCGGGCAGGCCGAGACTAGCGCCAGCGACTGCACCAGGAACATCCCAAGCAGCAGAGCCTCCTCCACCTTCATCAGTACCCTCTGCTCCTTCCTGCTCCTGTCTGAGCCCAACAGCCGCAGGCTCGGCTCGGGCAGGAGGAAAAGGGCGAGGAAGCTGAGCGACTGACCGACAGAGGAAGCGAGGATGAAGGAGACGTGGGTGACGAAGCAGAGGCGGGTCAGCTGGGAGAAGAAGCCCAGCAGGGAGGAGAGGACGGTGGTGGAGGAGACCGTGAAGAGGGCCCAGCCGGAGGAGGTTGGGGAAGTCCTGAGCAGGAAGACGGGAACGAAGGACGCGGAGGCGAGGACGAGGAGGAGGAGGAGGTTCAGGGAGGAGTGGAGGAGGTTCGGGAGCGAGGAGGAGCTCCTAAGCTTCATGTCACAAACCATTTCTCTCCACCCCTGTGCTGCTTTCTTCTTCTTCTTCTCGATGCATTGAGGGGATTTGGAAGTGGCAATTTATCAGTTAGTTTGCGAACGTTGGAGCGTCAACTTAACGGCTAGGTTTTATTTGTCTTTTGTTGTCTCCTTTTCGCCTTGTCAGAGCAGCGGAAGTTTAAACAAGGATGAGCGGGAATCATAGTTCAAATAACTGTCACTGGATCGGCTGTAACACAGTTTTAACTTAACTCGAATCCATCACAAAAGAATATTAAACAATAACAACAACAACAACAATAAAATCGTATGATAATTATCCTATAACCATTTAGGATAGACAGACACATACGAATCTTAAACAACATAACATAAAAATTTAACTATAACGATAACTAAGAGGAGCTTACTAAGAGTACAAACACAGAGCTCCTTCCGAATCATATACAGGTTTTGCTACTTTGTTGGGCCAACAAATACCAATCGATACATGCCAATCCAACTTATATTTGAAACCAACAAATACCAATCGATACATGCCAATCCAACTTATATTTGAAATCTTGCTAGGTAAATATTATAAGGCAAAGCCTAATGTTTTGTATCCTCAAACCAATTCTCCTACTCTCTCATAGAGCAGACACACGAGGTTCATAGGTCATCAGGATGACCATGTTATCTTTGGGAGAGAACTTTGAATCTGTACCTGGGCTGCATGGTGGAACTCATCTTCTTGGAAGAGACAAGGAACAAAGAGCCTCTCATCTTACAGTCCCCTTCCCGATGGTAGTGGATCCCCCTCCCACCATTATCATGCACAACTTCTAGAGTACCATAAATATTTGTCAGCAATTTGTGAAGCAGAGAACACAATCCTGAAAACTTGATCAGCATCAACCATCAAGAGTGACCCACAAGCTAATTGAAACAACATCCATCGGTACGTAGACGTATTCAGACATAGGTACAAACACACATCTACATAATAATTGTTCACCAAAGCACGAATTTATTAGCCACCTACAAATACCAGAACAATGTAGCATATACCTTTTTTCTCTATTTCCTCAGGGCCCCATGAAAAGCATATCTACCTGCCATATACTCTGTCGGCACAATAGTTTATCCCTGCCAAATCAAGATATTAGTCTACGGCAAAGAGAGTAAGTTCCGCAATCCAGTGACACAATCAAACACCAAAATACTAAAGGCATACATTATCATCTCCTGCCAATTCTTTGAAATCATGCAGACTCAAAGTTACCATTTATCATAGCAGAATAGCCCCAGCTGTTCTGGCCAGTCAATCTTCCAGTTTGGATAGCATGTCTTCTACCTTAGTTGCAACTTGCAACCACGAGTAGCAACTTGATATGCATGTATCCAAACAGCTGTGCCAGCAGTTACTCCTTGCAGATTTTGCTTCTACCTGCAAGTGTTATTTACAGAAATTTTCAGTTGCAGGCAACCAAATGCCCCCTACATGTGTTCGTAGTTACAAAAGTGCAATGACTGATTGGAATATTTAACGTGTACATATTGCAAATTGCCTCTACATCTAAATTTAACTTTTGATGCATTTGTATGCGAAAGGAAAGTGCTACTCAAACTCAATGTGGCCCATAAATGGATCCCAGATGGAGAATTTAGATCATCAAAAATATAAATCTCTGCGAAGTTTGAAGTATAGAACACAAAGTTTTAAGATGCATTTCAGGCAAGCATCTAAATCAACAGCCAAAAATCTCCAGATAAACTGCATATCTTAGAATGTAGACCTGAACTGGTAGAGTCAATTGTGACACTATTAATCATAGCAGGTACAACTAGATCAATCTTTAAAAGTTTGAAACAATATAATAAAAGAATTATAGAGTCCGCATCATACTTCCTTCCCTTGTCAACCATTCAAGTCCCAGAAATAGGTCATCAACCATAAGTATATATTTTAACATTTGTTTAGTACATTTCAAAAATTAAGGTTTGACTACTATTTGCAGATTCCCTGGAGTAAGATTTGAAAGTGATAACCAAATTAATACCATAACTACTTGCGTGATTACAGTAAATCAGGTGCTAACATGCTCAGCTCATTCGAGATGATAAAAATATAGAAGCCTATTTTACAAAAGGAAAACTACACAAAGAAAGGGTCATATCATCCTGAGCATGCATGCTGAGCTCACTGCTACATGATTAGGGGTTTAGACAATGCAAGTGAAAGTGGAAAGCAGAAACCACTGGAAGTTTCAATATATAATAGGTATGAAGTTGGACTAGTGCACTATTTTAACAAAGATACTCTATTGATAAGGGCAGGTCACTTGCAATCAACTTCAGATGACAAAGGAGTAAATTATAATAGTAATAGGCAAAAGAAAACTAAGCCAAAGGCCCATCAGATTTGGTGAATATACATAAAATTATTAGTATATTTGTCTAGAAATGTTTCACAATTATATAGAAATTAAGAAAGAAAAACATAACTTTCCTATCCACAACAAAAGAGAATGATTGAGAAAATGGTCGAATAGGTTCTAGCACTTGCTACATTTTCTTCTATACCCAATTAATTATCCAGTCTTTTTTATGATTTTAAATAAAAGATTGAATGTTTCTAGTACCTAATCAAGTAATTTGTTTTCTTGCAGATAATACTGTCAAATGAACAAGAAGGCAACTGGCATCCTAAACAGGAAAGATGAGAGAGTGGCAAATTGTATTTTTCTATATTTATAAGGTTTTCTTAGAGGCATATCCTGATGATCTCCGCTCACCTAATAGCCATTAGTTATTTTCTTGTTTAGATAATTAGGAATAGGTTAAAGCTTCCCTTGTCTGTCATGCATTTCCTAACCTTCTCTAACATCACTGAGATAAACAATGATAACTATTTTAGCTCTAGCTTGCTACAATGCCAAACTAAAAATAAAAAAAAAACACACGCACACGCACACAAAGAGATATGCCTCTAAAGCTTCTTGAGAAATGGTATTATTGAGTTGTCTGTATGTTTAAAAAACAAAAGAAAAGGAGTTCCTTATGTTCGACTGCAAGCTATTGGCTATAACCATCCTTGTTTTCTGATGAAACCAATGCATTAAAAGCAATTTGGACTGCCACACATTATGATCTTTCATACTTGAGCCATCTCTTCATCCAAGACCATCTATTTGACCATTGAGATTTAAGATTGGCTTCATAAAGATTATTGGAAGAACTTTCTTTCATATCAAATCTAAGTGTCTTTGGTTAGAAATCAGCCTTGTTCATGAAACAACAATTTGAGACGATTAGCAGACATCTTTTTTCTATGTCAATTTACAGTGTGGTCATCCAAGAAATTGCAGTTCAATTTGTCTGCCCAGTAATTCAACCTAGATATTGACTAAACACTACAAATATGATCAACCTAACCAATAAGCAGAGAGAAACTGATAAACTTGTTTCTCAAATTTATGCTTTGAATCATCACTCATGTCAAGCACGGACATGAAATTCCTGTTTACTCTATATAACATGTTGGGCTACTCGTTTTCTACCTTAGCCAGCATCTTGTTTGTTACCCTTGGTTAAGTTTATAGAACAAGAAAGCACAAGATTACAAACAATAGAATATAATGGAACATAACATTATAGATAAAACTATCAAGAATAAACTAATTGAGAAGCTGAGTATAAAGCCATGCAAAATAGTAAAGGAACATTATGGGAAACGGCTAGGTCTTCATGAGACATGTTAGCATGAAGCAATTGTAAGAATAATTGGAGACACTAAAAAATAAGCGGATTCATAGAACAACAGAAAGTCCTCAGTAATAACAACAATCACAATTCTGCTGCTGTTAATGGCAACAACAATTATATAATAACAATAGTACTACTAAGTAATTTTGGAATAGGGATCCAATAAACACTCAATAAGGAGGATAATGTAATATGAATATTTGTTGTAGCGCTAAATTATTTTTTAGAGTCTTAGAAATGACTCAGATCTGCAGGTGAATGGCATCTTCTCCCTTTATGATCCAGAGATTAAGATGAGCAGTGTCATTTCTTGGGTCAATTCACAAATGTTAATGCATTGCTCATCTAAAAATGCTAAAATTTCTGAAAATATATAAGCTTTACTTCCTTATATGATACCAAAACCCCAGAAGCCATTTAGACCTTTTGCAGACACTAGATGCCAAAAGCCCAAGTAAAAGACAATCAACATATAAAAGTTCAGCCGATTCAAATATAGAAAAGGGACCTTTGCTGTGTCTGTTTAGGATACAGCATTAGGGGTTCACTTGGAGGAATTTCTTCAGCATAATAAGAGCACCCAAACCGTAGTAAAAGCCTATATTACGAGCTCCACTGGAAGTAATTCTGACAAGCCGACAGGGCATACATTCATCGACTTCTTTATTATAGTCAACAGCCATAAGGGCACATACCATCTAAAGACAGACAGCAGATTTGCACCAAGGAAAGCAAGAACATAATGGTCAAGAACTACAATTTTTCCTGCTTCCATGATAAAATTTTGATTCACAAATACTAGAAGGAGCTGTAATGGCAACCAAAACCATACTCAAAGGACTCCTGGATCTAACCATGAGTCCAGCTAGTGCAGGGCATCTCCACTCTTGACCAACCAGTAAATGACACATGTTGAACTTCGTTTTTTGTATGCACCAGCCTATATCCAATAGGAAAAGGCCTTCAATATTTAATTGTTGATCCAGACCTAAATCTCATCCTCTGTGCACAAAAATATTATGCTTTCTTTCTCCTGTTGTCATTTGGATCTCAATCATTCACACATATAATACAGATGGGAACAAGTGATGAATTTCCATACATACTAACAACCAACAGCCATCTCTTTCACACTCTCTAATATAAATGCAGCAAAGTACAAAGCCTGCACTCCAATGACAAACAACATTCACAAACTTAAAATATTTGAATCCACCGCCCTTCCTACCATCTCATCTCCATTTTATAAGCTTCAGTCACAATACAAATCTGATGGACTAACAATGCAGACTCCAAGCATCCATCTCCCTTTCCCACCTCTTGCTTTGGTCAATGCTCAAAACCCCTTCAACTTTGTGAACTTCCATGCCATTGTCTATCCCATCTCTCTCATATCCTTAACCACTCTTATCTTCTCCATCCCATTCTAAAGCCCCCACTTCTTTCTCCAACTTTGTGAAGTCAATATCCAAACTCTTTGCAATCCATCCTACTCTGTTCTGTCTCCTGCAGCTCACTTTCTTCCCCATCTTCCCCACTCTACTATGGTTCTCAACTTCCTCTAGTTTTCCTTGCTTACTCTTTGAAGTCAATGCTTAAAGACCCCAGGTCTCGCTGAGTATTATACCTCTGATCCACCATGACCTTCGAGGGAGGACCAGACCCAAACCTCTCACCCAATCGCCACCACCACCATCATGTTCTGGACTGGTTGGAGGACTCTGTGTCCTTCCTCTCCTCCTTCCTCGATGATTCCTACGCTGGAAACACTGCCGATCAAATCACCAACTATGAATGGTGGACTCAAGAAGAGGACCAGGCCAACATGATACACAATCCTTTGGTCTCCACTCTCGCCACGTCTAATAACTCTCCATTACTTCCTCAAGCTGAATTCTCCAAGAAGAGGAAATTATCGACGAACCCAACCACTCCGAACAAGACCCCAACACACCCAAACCGTCAGAGGATTGCCATCGAAGGTGATGGAGGATTTGAGGAGGAAGGTGAAGCAAACAAGAAGCCAGCGGCGACAGGGAGGAAGGGCCATGGAAAAGGGAACGCGGGAAGCTCAAGCAATGGCGTGAGCAAGGAAGTGAGATGGGCTGAGCAATTGCTGAATCCATGCGCTGCCGCCATCGAAGCAGCAAACATCTCGAGGGTCCGACACTTGTTTTGCGTCCTCCGAGAGCTCCAATCATTCTCCGGCGATGCCAATCACCGGCTCGCGGCCCACGGCCTGCGCGCCCTCTCCAACCATACCTCCGCTGCAGGGATCGCCATCCCCGACCGCGCTGGCACCTCCGCCGCCACCTTCGCCACGACGGAACCGAAGCTCTTCCGATCAGCGATTATCAAGTTCCACGAGGTCAGCCCCTGGTTCGCGTTCCCCAGCGCTCTCGCCAACGCGTCCATCCTCCAAACCATGACACTCGACCCCAGCCGCCACGCTAGGTCTCTCCACGTGGTCGACATCGGGGTTTCCCACGGCGTCCAGTGGCCAACGCTCCTCGACGCGCTGGCTCGCAACCCCGGCGGCGCGCCGAAACTCGTCCGCCTCGCTGTCGCCGGCGGGGCGGCGCCTCCCGGACCATTCTCCGTGGCGCCGCCAGGGTACGACTTCCAGTCCCACCTCCTCCGCTACGCCAGATCGATCGATCTCAACCTACGGATCGACCACACCGAAGATCTCGGCGCGGGGTCCGTGGCTCTCACCGTCGGCGAGACCCTAGTCGTCTGCGTCCAATTCCGGGCGGGCCATGGCAGCGCCGACGATCGCACATCGTTCCTCCGATCGATACGGGAATTAGAACCCGACCTCGTGGTCCTGAGCGAGATCGACGGCGGCGGCGGTGAAGTAGGGTTCCCGGCTGGGTTCGCGAGGAACGCAGAGCTGCTGTGGAGGTTCCTTGACTCGACGAGCGCGGCGTTCAAGGGGAGGGAGAGCGCTGAGAGGCGGGTGTTGGAGGGGGAGGCAGCGAGGTTTCTGGAGACGACGGCTGAGGCGGCGGCGGCCGAAGGGCGAGATCTGTGGCGGGAGAGGATGGCTGCGGTGGGGTTCCGAGAGGAGGCATTCGGGGAGGAGGCGCTGGATGCGGGGAGGGCTCTCCTGCGGAAGTACGACGGGAACTGGGAGATGAGGGCGGAGGCGGCGGTGGGGCTGCGGTGGAAGGGGCAACCGGTGTCCTTCTGTTCCCTGTGGAAGCCTCACAGGAGAAACTAAAAAATTAGCGCTGTGATGAACAATCGATCGGATCGTGACCGTCCGACTGGTGATCTCTTAGCACGGAAAATGGAGCGCGTTGTTTCGACGCTCGAAGGCAGATGAAGCGATAGAAGCTGTCCCAAAAATACAAATGTGGCTCGATGTACATAATGTGGCCCAGACCATGTGCCGTAGTTCTCCATGTTCAATTAGGCTCGATGTTATATTTAGGGATCCATCTTTAGTTCAAATAACTATCGAATTCGAATCAGCTTAGCCTACTGAGACTACCCCTCCTAACCGTGGCATCGCTATTGTGCAGCTTATTTCTAAGGCCATGATTAATGCATGGCTCGCCACATAACTTTAATATCGACGATTGATGTTAGAATAACGACTTTTAGGAGCTTAGGTCATGCACTTAATTTTACCCAATTGACTGCTAAAAATTCGTAATGCAATCCATCATCAATCCGAGTAATATCGTGTCCAAAATCTTTATTGGACCACATATTTTATAGCCTGGTGAGGAACTATAGAGAATTGAATTGTGACAAGAGGAATCGAATGTATAATTATGGTTGTATAATTTATTCGATTGTTGGATTGAGAAATCATGGATTTATTTCTTATTTCATCCATTAAAAATCAAAATATCTCAGTTTTATCTATTATTAGGAGCTAAAGTGTTATTATATATTACCAAGCTAATTATCTCGTATTACTAAGGTATCGATAAAACAACGATAGCCAATCAAATCAGTCTCCCATAACATATCCAAAAATGAGAATTTATATTACATTTATAATATAGCATTACATTGTTTTAGAGCGTCGAACTCCATCATCAAGACAAAAAGCTTACCAGAAATAAAGATGAGAAGACTTATGCGAGGAAGTGTTCCAAAATATCCGACCCATAAGCATGTCGGACTCGGATCTGGATGGATCTGACCTCAATTCCACCCGATACCAAGTAACTCGATTCTACCCGGTATCAAAGCTTGGCTGACCACATTACAGCCATAGCCTAGCATGAATCGACGATCAAGGATTAATCTTGTCGGAGCTTCACAGCCGTCCGATCTCATGGTTCTCTTCGCAACGACATACCAAAACCTTTGCCCCGCTTCTCGCACGCAAAGTTCGCGACAAATCCACCGTTCGCCGACGCCGCTTGCGCCGCCATGTCCGCTTCTGCTGTAATCCGGGACTTCGACGACTTCGTCAAGGTCCACGGGATTCTACTCGCTGCCTCCGGCGTCCCACTGCCGCTCTACCGCCAGCTCTTCCGCAAGCTCTCCAGCGAAACCTTCGACGGCGGCGACTTCTTCTCCATCGAGCCATGCGAGGGAGGCCGCCAGCGCCGCCTCCTCCTCTCGGCTGACTTCCTCGGGAAGGAGTCGAACGTTTTCCTTGTCGATCACGCATGGTCATTTCGCCTTTCCGACGCTCTCCAACAGGTGAGAGCTCGAGCAATGAAATGAACCATATCTAACGTTAGGTTTAGGGTAAATTCGGCATTGGAGCATCCTTTTGATGGTCTTTTTGCTTCTTTGATCGATTAATTGGATAAAAAAATTGAATCTTGGATGGTTTTTACAGCTGAGGGAGGTTCCCGGATTAGCTGAGAGAATGGCAACGTTGATGTGCGTCGATCTTGATCTGAAATCCAACGATGAAAATCCGGAGTCAGAAACCCAAGAGGAGGAGAAGAGTGGAAGCCTGGACAATGTGTTGGAAATCTTGCTAAAGGAGATGGACAAAGTGAAGGAGAGAGGAGTGGATGCTGCAACTTGGTTGGAGCTGGAGGAGTTGGGCATCGACGATGAGATGCTGAAGTCTCTAGAATTGTCTACTAAGTTTCCGGTTGGTAGCACCTCATGAACACTGCCGTCGTCAATGTGCTTATATTTTCTGAGCAAACAACCTAAGAACGATTAAAGAGACGCTATATCATGCACTATATTGTACTTATCATATTAATTATTTACCTTACAACAGAACCTGGTTGCTCTTAATCTCTGGGATAACAAACTCGAGGATGCAGAAACAATTATTCAGGAAGTCACAAAATGCAGAAGGTTAAAGGCAATCTGGTTGAATGATAATCGTGCTCTGCGAGATTGGTAAGTTTTGAGTGTCTTTAACTTTTTCTTGCAGCCCTGCATGCTTCAGAACATCAAGCTAGTTGATGTTGTCTCATTTGGCAGATGAGGGTGTCTTTAGCTCTTATTTGCTCTTCATCTTTAGTGTGTTGTTGCCTCCTGAGATTCTTCAGTAATATGAGCAGGAGTAGCGTATGTAAGCACATTATCTCATTTGCTTTCCATCTATGATAGTGATGTCCTTCTACTCTACAAAATAAAAGAATCAATGGTTCTATGATTCATTGATAGCAATAAAGCTCTATTTAATAGGAAATATTTTGGAAGTTGATTTTTTCCGATGAAACTGTTCTAGCTCTAGGATTTTTGTTGCCAATTTCTTGCATCAACACCCCTTTTCTTCTAGTAATCGACTGATGTGTATAATGCATTTTCAGTGGTGACAGGATTTCTAAATCGATTCTTGATGGTATTCCTGGACTGGAAATCTACAACTCATGTTTTACTAACAATTTTGGCGAATGGGCATTAGGCTTTTGTGGCAGCATTTTGGGGGCAGATAATCCAGGTTGTTTGTCAGAGTGTAGTGGTTCATTGGCGAGTATTACCACACTCGATCTTTCAAATAGATGTGTCCGGTGCCTGCCGAAGGTAGGTCAAGGAATAAAATTGGTGCAATTTCTCTTTCTTTTTTTTTTCTTTCTTTTTTGTAGTTTTGTCAATTTGGTCAGATGAATACTAGAAGGATGATGCTTCTAAAGAAGAGATCATCTGGATATGCTAGTTACTCTTGAATTGATTTTCTTATGCTATGGGCAGTTTCTGAGACTATTTAATTCTTTTCAACTGTCCTTTCTATGTCAGATTTTACTCTTGAACGAACTGAAGTTTACTCCTGTGAGATGTAATATCTTTTTAATGTCCTTATTTTTCCAGGCCTTTTCACCAATCATGTTGCCATCTCTTTCCCATTTGAATATCCGAGGAAATCAACTAGACCAGATTTCTGTTAATGATCTTTTACAACTTCTAAAGAGTTTTACTTTGCAAACTTTGGAGGTAATTTCCATAAAACTAGTTTCTAAGTTTATGTTGAAGGCTGCATACTTTGGAACACTTTCATATGCTACCTTGCAGGTTGATATACCTGGTCCTCTTGGAAACAGTGCGTTACAAATTCTGAAATATCTTCCTAACCTGTCTTTTCTAAATGGTGTTAGTGCATCAGTTATAACTGAAACTGGTAAACATGTTATTGATTCCGCACTCCAACCGCGTTTACCAGAATGGGCACCTTCAGAAACTCTTCCTGATAGGGTTATTGGGGCAATGTGGTTATATTTGATGACATATAGACTTGCTGATGAAGAAAAGATTGATGAAACACCAGTTTGGTATGCATAATTTTTATGTATTGCTCTGATGTTTTCAGTTTGATCTTATACTTATTGTCAATTTGGTATAGAACTGTCCCTAGATTTTAAAAAAGTATGATTGGAAATGATATCAGTCAATCAAAAAAATGAAATCAAGATCAGATCACTCTTAACTTAATTAAGTTTTTTATAGATCTCAATGACGACAAAAGATTCATATAGTCGACCCCAAACAGATGGGACTTGCAGCTTTTTTGTTGTTGCTGTCGTTGTTGCTGTTGTATCTGATCACATCAGTTTGATTGAATGAAATGGATCATAATATTTGGTTTTGGAAAACTTTATAGTTGTTTAGTCTGACTTTTCAACTTATTTTAAATTTGTAATTGACATTTTAAATCCTTGATTACTATTATGATATTTTCATGATGTATTTACTCTTAAAATCCTTTGTTACTAATTTTATGTAGATAATGTTTTTATCTTAAATTCACAAATGTACTATTTCATGATTTTATTTTACTCCACAGTTTATTCTATTTATCGTCTATATTTATCGTATGACTTCTAAAAGCTATTGCATACGAAGAATTTTAATTTCGAATGATATCGTTTGTACCAGGCAGTACGTACCGGTCCGCCCACATACAGGTACGCAGATCGCCCGCTATCGGGTGGTACTGTCGATTGAGGTTGTTTCCGCCTCGTTATCACTTGAAATCGGTCGGTAACGGTTGATTTCGACTGTCGTCGTCCGCTACCGAGCGGTATTAGCTGAGGGAGAAGGAAGAAGAGGGAGAAGAAAAGGGAAAACCTAGAGATCCGGTGCTGCTCTCCCTTGACGATCTTGATCTGTCGTCGCTCTCCCTCGTTGGACGCTACAGATGAGATGTCGCCTCCACGTTTGAGGTGACGAGGCCTCGGCATCGTCTGTGACTTCTCCTCATCCACGTGGGGAGAAGCTCGCGAGCAGAAGAAAACGAGGTGGCGCCACCTCGAGGATGTCGCCCTTATTTCATTTTTTAAACTTTATTATTATTATATATACATATATATATACATATATATATATGTATATATATATATATATATATATATATATGCATACCGAGCGGTATGTGAGAGCGTATCGCTCAGTACACTCATACCGTACTGTATCGTATCGAGCTGAGCTCAATACTGTAGTACGGTATGAAATTACGAACCTTATTTCATACAATTTTTTACTACACATTTGTTATTTTCTGTTCCTGCTATTCTACTATTTAATTTGTAGATTATCTTGCAGAATGTGTTGTGCTCTTGCTAGCTCATAAAAAATTATACCAATCTTTTGACATGTTTCAGCTCCAGGATGTTTAATCCTGATCCTGATTCTATGGTTGGGTTATTTTTTAAAACATGAATTGTATCTGCAGTTAGAAAAATACGTTTTGCATATCTTAGTAATCTAACTATTTTGCTTAGATGTATTACAGTAGTCATGGTACAACCTCCAATATTTCTTAGCTCCCTTTTTTGTAGGCATCTCATAGTCTGCATGGTGTTTACGCCAATAGCAACCAACTATCCATGATAACTCATACACTCTTTCCTCACCTACTTATTGGTCCCTGTTCTATAAGATCCCTGCTCCATTCAACCAAATATTCACTAATCCATTCCTGTAGATGTCTATCCTGTTCATTCTGCCTTATTTCCTCCACAGTTCTAAATTCAAAATTATGATCAGGATCAGCTGCTGGACTTTGGATTTGAATTGAATTGTTCTGAAAGAATTGACATCTCTGAGAAAACATTTTCTTCAACTTCCTTCCAATTTTACTCTTCTTTGGTCTATCCTCCTTGTTGGCAGTTGACAGGATCTTAAGGATTAGAGGGGAGATGGGCTTCCTTCTGTTCATTGCACTGATGACACTCTTCAATGTTGTCATGAACCTCAAAGGATGGAAACTAAGGCATCTTCCATGTCTACATTAGGTGCCCAAAGAAGAAATGCCAACCGAATCCCTTTGAATTGGTGCAAAACTTAGATTGGACTGGTTTAACATGTTTTCCATTTTAAGCAACTTATTTTGTTTCTCCTTTTCTTTGGCAGCATATTGGTACTTTCATTGGTAGTAGCATGTATGTGCAAGTGTTTATTACGGATTAATTGTTACCTTGATAGCTGTTAATAGTTCCCTTAAATATTTAGGTATGTCATGGATGAGTTGGGTTCTGCTTTACGTCACAGTGATGATACGAATTTCAGGGTGGCTCCTTTTCTTTTTATGCCTGATGGGAAACTGGCATCAGCTGTAAGGTAATTGATTTTGAATATTTAATTTTCTTCTGTTTGTGTTCCTTTTGTTGCTTTGCATGTTCTTATGCTACGAGATAGAGGGTGGCAAGGATTCTGATATGTATATGCAACTATTCCACATATGTTTCTGTTCCTATATGGGTTTTTAAACATGCTTTTAATCTTATATCATAAAGATGTGTTCTAATATTTTTACTTTTGAATATTTAATATGCTTCTGTTTGTGTTCCTTTAGTTGCTTTGCATGTTCTTCTGCTCTAAGGTTGAGGGTGACAAGTATTTTTGGATATACATGTTCAACTTTTCCACATATGTCCCTGTCCTCGTATGGTATTTTACTTTGCTATTAATCTTATTATTATGGAGATGGATTGTACTATATTGATGGATCATTTTATCTCATTTCTAAGATGTTCTTGTTCTATTTGATAACTTTGCGAGCAACATTCGCCAAAGATATTTTCATGGTTCATGCAGACAAGTAGTTATGATGGTTCACTTCTTAAAAAGGTTATTCTGTATAAGATGACTTCCTTATTAACAACTTAAAAAAGAAAATAAAAAAAGAAAGACAAGATATCCTCATATACCAATTCAGTAATAGAAAAGGAGTGCTATGTTGCTTTGCAAGATTGAATGACAGCTATAAGAGTTGTTTTTCATATAACAGCAAGATGATGAGACGTGAGGCAGTTTGGATTGTTTTCTTATTCTAGTAAATGCATAAATGTAGCAATATTTTGTTGTCACCTTGTATTTCTATAATTATTTTTTGAGACAAGATTTTGTACTAATTGGGTAATATACAGACTAGTGTTCTGGAATTTAAGTCCTTCCTCACTCAAGAAAAAAGAGGCAAAAAGGATTGACATGAAATGCGGCTCATTTGGTTTTAAGTTGGGCTTGTTGCTTCCTGTTATAGATGTTGGCAACACTTGAAAACCTGTTAACACTCAATGGAAGTTATTTTCAGTTTTTCAGTGCTGTGGCCAATTCAGGATGTCCATCATGGGGAAGAATGTACTCGTGATTTCTTGTTTGGTGTCGGAGAGGATAAACAACGCTCCGCAAGGCTTACAGCTTGGTTCGATACACCAGAAAATTATTTTATTCAGGTATTTTATTTCTTCTTTGCTAATGCAAAAACTATTCGGACACGGCTTATCACTTCAATTTCCTCCATAGGAATTCAAAAAATACCAGCAGCAGCTTGCATCAAGAAGTCTTCCTGCTCCTAAAGAGGCCCCTATATCTAGAAGTATTCTTCAACATGATGTGCATACGCTCCAAGTCTATACTGATATACCACACGTAGAAGAGTTTTTGACGCACCCTAAATTTGTTCTTAGTAAGTATGTGTGCAATTATCTCTCTATACTTCTGCTTCTCTGTAGTCTGCAGGACTTTCTCTGGATTTTTCTTATGGAGATGTTGTTGATGAATTAATAGATTGAATAACTCTAATCATGCTATTTGCGTCCTTTGGAAATGATAATCTTTTGTATTATTATATCAACTAGCTTGAAATGGGATCTGGAATTGTAATTGCTTCTGGTTTATAAAGAGCTTCCCATAGCTGCACTAGGATTTGGAGCAATCCAGACAAAGTCCTCTCCTTTATCTAACACAATCTTTTCCTTTGCCCTTTATGAGACCTGATTTCACATCCAAACTCCTTTGGTGAAAGGTCATAGGTAAAAATGTTGATCTTTGCACTCGTTCCTCCAAAGTTGTCATACTGGCAATGCAATTGCGTGTAGAACATCCAGCATGCAAGACTCTGTTCTTGTTGTGGCATTCATAGATTCATCTTACATATTTATTTTTAGCTTAAAGTGTATTTTATCTTCAGTAACAAATCCAAAGGATGCTGATATTATCTGGACAAGCATGCAAGTGGATCCAGAAGTGAAGAAAGCCCTTGAACTAACTGATCTTCATTACACAAACCAATTCCCTTTCGAAGCTTGCCTTGTCATGAAACATCATTTGGCAGAGACAATCCTTAAGGTATGCAAACTCTTCCTTCAGAGCTTATGCATCTTCCAGTATTTTATATACCATATCCTCGAGGCTGCCTATCTAATGACCATCTCATTGTTTCTTGATTCAAAGCTAAATTGCACTGGTTGCAATGAAGTTGTATTCCAATGCATATGTTAACCCAAACAAAAAGATTGTCAAGTTTGCTCACAGAATTTTGTGTGAATTTGTTCTCACTCACCGTCCATGTACACAGGCACAGGGGAGACCTGAATGGCTTCAGCCTACTTATAACTTAGAAACACAGTTATCTCAACTCATTGGTGACTATTTTGTCCGGAAACAAGATGCACTTAACAATTTATGGATTCTGAAACCATGGAACATGGCAAGAACAATCGACACAACAGTTACTGAAGATTTATCTGCAATCATCAGACTTATGGAGACTGGTCCTAAGATATGCCAAAAGTATATTGAGCACCCTGCATTATTCAAAGGGAGGAAGTTTGATCTTCGCTACATCGTATTGGTTCGCAGTATGGATCCTGTACAGATATTTCTTTTTGATGTGTTTTGGGTACGCTGTGAATTCCCTTGGCTATTTATTAGAGCAATGATCCCATAGTCGTTCTTGATATCTTCCAGCTTCTGATAAATTCAGCCTTTCACAGATATAACAATTTATTGATTCTTTCAGGTCAGGCTAGCAAACAATCCATACACTCTGGAGAAGAGCAGCCTTTTTGAGTATGAAACTCACTTCACTGTGATGGTAATTTTACTCTCCTATTTGCAAAGGCACTGTCACAATCTTGTGATAGCCAAAAACAACCCCAATCAACTAGAGAAATTTATCAATTCATGTCGTGAAGTTTACTCTTTCGAAGCATTTCTTTTTGTAGTGGATTTTGTCATATAATTGATGGATCTGTTGCAAATGTAGACTTTGAGACCATTGATGATACTTTACATTGTGCATCTTCAGAACTACAGGGGAAGACTGAATCACATGAATACACCAGAATTTGTTAGGGAGTTTGAAGAGGAACATCAAGGTTGATTGTTATTCTTTTTTCTATTGCAATCTCTACATTGCACTTTAAAATTAAGCGCTAATATAATGTCCCCTTCTGTAGTGAACTGGCAAACAATCCATCAAGGAATCCAAGATATGATCCGATCTGTGTTTGACTCAGCTGCAGCGGTTCATCCAGAGATGCATAATCCACAATCGAGGGCCATGTATGGGGTGGATGTCATGCTTGATCATTTATTCAAGCCAAAACTTCTGGAGGTAATCCTATTCATTTAGCTGACATATACACCTGATTGACTCAGCAACGACACTTATCTCGAGATTTAGAACTGTAAACACATTGAATCACTCATCAAAATGCAGGTGACATATTGCCCAGACTGTGGCAGAGCATGCAAGTACGATACCGAAGCTATTGTGGGAAATCGGGGCATCTTCCGAGGACGTGATTTCTTCAATACTGTCTTCGAGTGCCTCTTTCTTGGCGAAACCGCACATGTAACACCACTCTAACTTTGCCATTTTGTTCACCGGCAAAGGAAACATTTCCAATTGAGTGTCATCGAAGCAAGTGAATGGGTGAATGATGTTACATGAAACTACTTGGTAAAACATGCATTTGGCAGAGCTTAGAATCGAGAATGAAGTTCATGTTGTACATGACAGATCATGAATTAGTAACTGCATCCAATCTTAGAAAAACTGTCAACTGTTTCAATCTCCAAAAAAATTTTAATTGTTTCAATTTTTTTTATTTTTAGAATGAGATATTTATGTAATTCCCATGAACAGGGTCAAACCTTATTCCGCTTTCTTAGACTTAGGCTTAGTTGATCATAAATATTTTTTTTTTCACCTTTTGGTTTATTTTGCGAAAGATATTATCGTATTCTTTCTTTTCGGATCATATAAAATTGTCTGTCTCTCCCATTGCTGTGATCCAAAACTTTCATCAAGCTTAATTTCCTATAGATGTTGAAATCATGGAGTGGTAAGTTATGGAAACAACATCAATATCTGCACTACACTTAATTAACACAACCAAAATTAGGATTGGAGAAATACTTAAAGCTAGAGAATATACAGGTGCCAATTACTGTAACTGTAGCATTAGATTATATTTTGGGATTGATTATATATTATCTCATATATTTAGATATTATTAGTATGATGAACAATTTTTATAGTTATGAAAGTGAAATAATTCATTCCATTTTCTTTAACGTCAATAGCTGTCGTGATAGAAGATAGCATTTAACATCACATGCTAAACTATACAAAATCAATTCAATGATGACAATATTATTATACGTCACTATAAAAATATGCCAAATTATAGGTCTTATACTTGTTTGCAAAATCAAGCCAAAAATGAATTTGATTTTGTAATTGAATGTAATACCCAAAAAAATTATTCAGGTATTAATTACAGGTAAAAAGTAATTTAGTTATAATATAAATAATAAATTTAAACATTTAGCCAATAAGTTGAAAATATAACCATTATGAAATTAAAAATTATGTAGATGTTTGAATGGATAATGATTAAGGAAAAATTAAACACAACATTGATATGTTTAATGTGATAGTTTTCTTTGCATAATAAAAATTATTAGCCTTTTAGGTTTTTATTCATAGGATGTTAAGTCTTGTTCTAAACCACAACTAATCATAGTTAAATGGCACATGTGAGGATAATGACGATGATGTATGCGATTACCTAATAAATTATACATTTTAAGTGTCAATCAATGCATAAAATGTTTGAGTCACAACGATTCAATATTTATATACTGTCATAAATACACTGACACTTTAAATTTATGGAATGAATCTTCAAAGTCATTAACTTACAAGACGGAATATTTTGACAATTAATGTTTGATTTGCATATATATATATATATATATATATATATATATATAATCATGTTATTGTTATAAGATCATTTTATTTTTAAAAAATTTCCCAATAATTTTTTTCATAATCTTAAAATATCCTTTAGTCTCAATGGAATAGTTTCGCATATATGAATGGATCCATACAATACATTGGTGCAAGTGGATGGATCAATCTATATCATAACATGATCTAGTCCATATCGTGAGTGAATTTAATAGTATTTATCACATCTCTTTTGGTAAGGCATGGAAGGGGTTATATTTAGTATTTATGACCTTCAACACAAATATTTTTATTGGATTTATCATGTTTATTTTGATTTATCAACATCCAACCCTACCATGAGTTCCATATAAGTGTAATTTTCTTTTTATGATATTTTTGTCATGGTTGTTTTTTTTCTCTTAACACAAGATTTTGTATGGAAACATATATGTTCATATATGCAATGCATAAATCTTGAATTAGAATTCGGTAATATTGGAAATATATGCGTTGGAAAGAATAAGAAAAATGAGTTGGTAACCCATTTGCAATGTTTTTGTATATTAACAAAAAAATAATGACGTTCTAAAACATTATAATTAATTTTTTTATTACTTTTATGTAATATAGCAATATAAATTATGTCCATATTCATTGATAATAATTTATATTATAATTTTTATAATATTTTTTTGTTCAGATAAAATATATTGTGTATGAACGAAAACAACTTTTCCAAAGATCGTAATTGGTCTTTTATCACTAGTCTGTAAATATATGAAAAACATAAGAATATATATATATATATATATATATATATATATATATATTGATATATTGATTGATAAAACCCTTGTCCTCTCTCTTCTCCGCCACTACCACCCTCTCTCTTTCTCTCTTTCTCTCTCTCTCTCTCTGGTAACTGTTTCTGCCGCAAAACCCAGCAACGAAGTGTATCCCTCTCTCTCCGCCCTCTATTTATAGAGGAGAAGAAGAAGAAACAAACTACTGCTGCAGATCTCTCTATCAAGAACTAACACATCGAACTGCCGATCGGACGTCGGGAGAGGAGGAGGGGCCGCCATGGACGACCTCGAGAAGGCGATCCTCCTCGTATACGAGCCCGGCGCCGCTGACCCGACCTTCCGCGCCCAGGCCATGGCCTTCTGCGACCATGCCAAGGCCGACCTCTCCGCCCTCCTTCGCCTCTGTCTCGACCGCCTCCACCGGTCCTCCCTCGTACCCGTCCACTTTTGGTGCCTCCAGGCCCTCCACGACGCTGTTCGCCTCCGATACTCTTCCATCCCCCCCGCCGACCTCCCCATCCTCCGCTCCGCTCTCCTCTCCCTCGCCTCCGACCGCCCCCTCCCCGCCGCCTCCCCTCCCTTCCTCAGGAACAAGCTCGCCCAGACCCTCGCCGCCCTCATCCGCCTCGAGTACCCTTCCCTGTGGCCCGACCCCTTCCTTCGCATCCTCCCCTGCCTCCCCTCAGCGGACCCATCTTCAATCGACATGTTCGCCCGCCTCCTAATCGCCCTAGACGATGACCTCCTCAGCCTCGACTACCCGCGGTCGTTTGCGGAGGCCGCCGACGCCACGCGGGTTAAGGACGCCATGCGCCAGCAGTGCGTCCCCCAGATCGCCCGCCATTGGTTCGATGTCGTGTCCCTCTACCATTCCTTGGACACTTTCCTCGTCGCCGCAGCCCTTGACACCATGCGGCGGTATGTCACTTGGATTGACATCGCTCTTGTTGCCAATGATGCATTCGTCCCCCTCCTCTTTGAACTCATTCTCGCACCTGACTCGATCGAGCAACTGAGAGCTGCCGCCGTTGGCTGTGTTCTTGCCATCCTCCAGAAGAGGATGGATCCACGCCAGAAGGTCGCACTTCTCCGTAGTCTACCAGTAAGCCTGGTGTTTGCTGACCCGAATTTGGTCATAAAGGTTCCATATTTGGTTACTGGGTATGCTGCCGAGGTTTTAGAATGTTGCAAGAAGTTAGGTTTGACAGATATAGATAGTTCATCTCCGGTGGAACTTCTCGAAGAGGCCTTGCCTTCAGTGTTCTATGTGATGCAAGAAAGCGAGGAAGTTGAATTGGGTAATGTGGTTGAGTTCCTATCGGTTTATGTCACCACCATGAGAACACCCTCGCAGAAACAAGCAGTGTATCTTGGTCATATCTTAGAATTTATTAGAGTGCAGATATGCTATGATCCTGCCTACAGGAATAATCTTGATATCCCAGATAAGATTGGTAGGGAGGAGGAGGACCAGATGGGTGAACGCCGGAAGGACCTTCTTGTGCTCTTCTGTAGCATTTGCCGGCTTGCGCCTGATGTCACACAGCATTTCATCCAAAATTTATTAATTAGGGCCCTGTCCTCTTCGGAAGCTAGCGTGGAGGAGGTAGAAGCCACGTTTACTTTGTTCCACCGGTTAGGCGAGACAGTAAATGAAGAAGCAATGAGAACTGGTAGTGGGTTGTTGCGTGAGCTGGTCCAAATACTCCTTTCGTCACAATTTCCTTGCCTTTCTCATCGAATGGTGGCACTCATTTACCTGGAGACTGTCATGAGGTTTATGAAGTTTGTCCAGGATAATCCTCAGTACATACCTTATGTGCTGGCTGCATTCTTGGATCAGAGAGGTATACACCATCCAAATCTCAATGTGAGCAGACGGGCTGGTTATCTTTTCATGAGAGCTGTCAAGTTAATGAAATCTAAGTTCGTGCCATATTTGGATATGATTCTGAGAGTATGCATCCTTTACCATTTGTTTATGGAATATGCTTATAATTTTTTTCCTTTCCCAAAGTGGTATATCGTACTTGTTCTATCTGGATACAGGGACTGCAGGATACCATCACTCAATTCACAACTTCAGATTGGTGCTCTAAAAATTTTGAGTGCTCAGGTTCTGAAGATGGCAGTCAGATATTTGAGGTATTACTTTGTGATGCAAAATATTTTTGCTCCAACTTCATTGAGTGTATACTGATTATCATTCCTCTATTTGATGGGGGCCCTAGGCAATTGGATTATTGATTGGCATGGAAGATGTATCCCCAGAAAAGCAATCTGACTA
This sequence comes from Musa acuminata AAA Group, assembly GCF_036884655.1. Taxonomy (NCBI): domain Eukaryota; kingdom Viridiplantae; phylum Streptophyta; class Magnoliopsida; order Zingiberales; family Musaceae; genus Musa; species Musa acuminata. The sequence goes on along the minus strand of NC_088347.1, from coordinate 29,298,781 downwards.
TGTGGCAGCATTTCTCAGACCTCTTTGTCAAAAGGTAAAGATGGAATTTGAGTGTCTCTCCTTTTTTTCCCATCAATTGCCTTCTCTTCCTCGATTACTGATTCTCATAACTGCTTCAGCATTTATATGGTGAATAATCAGTAAGTTGACTTGTTACTTGTGCTTGTCTAATCAGCTCAATGAGGTGCTTTTGGATTCCAAGGCACAGGGGCTAGAAGAATCTTCAGGAAAAGTTTTAACCCTACAGCAAATTATCATGGCTTTGAATGCTTTAAGCAAGGTGTCTCTTTTTCTATGCTGATATGTTCTCTCTCTGATAAATCAAGAGCCCGTTTGACATAATCCCTACTTTTTGTTGTTTCTAAGAAAAGTAATAAAAATGTCATTTCTGTTCTGTTTTTAGTTATTAATTATCAGAACTTATAGTTGATTGAATTAAAAAAAGGAACACATTGCATCTGATGATCTGGAGGAGAATTGTTATCCAATTATAGTTATGACAGGATCTATTGGGTAATAAGATGGTTTCTTGGTTTATAAAAAAATAGATAATACTGCTCTTAAAAGTTTTAAAAACAATGGAAGTACCATTAAGAAAAGAAATAAAATAATTCAAGCAGATTTCTGTAAAACAATAAACTTCTGCCAAATGGGTCTGGAAACTGCCATCTTTTAAAGTATTATTAGTCATTTATGTATATTTGGTGAATGTTCACTATCCAATTCCCTTGACTTATAATTGTACAATGTTCTCGTCTTCTATCTTTTCAATCTTTTGTTCGTCTTGAGAACATCAATTTGTTGTGGAAGTGACTCCCTATCTTTATGTTTGTGTATTGTTTATGGACAGGGATTCAATGCACGACTTGCCACAAGTATCTGTCCGGCCATTGGAATTATGTTTAAGCAGGTCGGTTGAGCTATCTTTCATGGTGATTTATATATGAGATATTCTTTGATTTTGCATGGCTTCCTTCAAGTGCATTTATATAATATAGGACAGTTTCCTTTAGATGGCAAGCTTTTATGTGATTGAAGGTAGATGAATAGTTTATATTTTTGTGTTTTATGTACACATGTAAGAGTTCTCTTGTTTTTTGTGGTGCAGGCATTAAGTGGGGTCTTGGAAATCCTAACTGCATTTCCAAACATTAAGACTTTGCGAAATAAGGTGACAAATCTTATACATTCTTCTTCCACGATACCTTTTGTATCTGAAATGTACAGTAACATTATTCGTGGATGCAGATTACATCATTCATTCATCGCATGGTTGATATTTTAGGAGGATCTATCTTTCCATGTCTTCCAGTTGTTTTAAAGCAATTGCTCATGGAAAGTGAGGTACCTTCTTCTCACAAGCTTTTGCTTTTTTTGCCTGTATCTTGTGCCTTTGGTGATGCATCCAGGGTAACTCAATTTGATCAACTATTCCTTTTCATTTATTATTCTGAGGTTACTCCATATATTATTTGTATGATTAGGAGACTGGTGTCACATTACATGTACTCATATCGGTTTATACATTGCATTTGTACTCATTTTTAGTTAAGTCTACTGAAGCCACTAAATAATTTATTGAGCGGTTTATGCTAGAAATTTTGTGATGTCTATGTTTCAGCTGTCTTTTCTCCATTTTTGACTTTAAGATTAACTCTGAATGAAGAACTTGTTATATAATCTATCTAAGTTCTATTTTAACCTTTGTCTTTCATCTGAAAATTTCAGAAATGAAAATTGTTGAGCTTCCTTCTTGGTTGCAATAGCTTAACTATAACAGGATGTCCTTGAGGAGACATCTCAGTATTTAACACACTGTGCGGTCATGAGGCCAAGGGTTCAAATTTTGCTTAAGCATGTAGTATGTGTGTTATGTAATATTTAAATGAAAGAAGTAAACTTAAACAAAAGGAAGCTCAACAAACCTTGTTGTATGTTTGTGCTTGAACCGATTTAAGAAGCTGGACATCAATGTTAAACAGGAAAATGGCTAAGGTGTCATGACCCAGCCTGATATGATAACTTACCCATTAATTTGTTGTGTTTGAATTACTAGCTTAAAATGCATAAATCAAGTTAATGGTAATACATCTATTAGGCTCAATCCAAATCTTTCTGAAATGGGACTACCAACATAGCTTAGATCAAATCATAATATGGTGGATATGAGGTCTAGGTGGCTCACGAGGAGTGCTATGAGGCTCTGTCCATAGGGAGGCCTTTCCTATTCGAGTCCCTCGTCTTGGCCAATACTAGATCGACTCTTATATGAATTATTATTATCCGACCTAATAGGATGAGTGACCCATTAACTTGTTAAGCCTGAATCACTGGTCTAAAATGGTTAAGTTAGTGATAGTTTATCCATCAACTCCTTATAAGTAAATCTAAATATTTGTCTGCTTTCGATATGAGACTAAATCCTGATTGTGTTACATATATGTTCCCCATGGCACACTTCTTGTTGGCTTTCAACTAATCAAATCTATTACCATTGACCAGGCATCAATAGGAAACTGAAGAGACACGTGTAAATCCATTTGATGAACTTCTCATGAAAATAATTTTTGCACAACATACACAAATAATAGGAATGGTATCAAAATCGTTTTCCATATCAAAATTTGATAATGTCCACCTAAGAGTTCCATAGAATATGTCTCACCTGGCTTTTCCATATTAAAAATTGATAAAAACTACACATTTTTACTCATAATTTCATAAACTCTGTGTTGCCTCTTAAGCAAGAAAAAAATAATCATACATTTGTGTGCTTGTCACAAGTTCCCTGTGCGCAGGACTTGATAGATCATTTGTATATCTTTAATCTGCTGACCATGACTTTTGACAAGAGGCTTACAAGTAACACTAAAGGGAGATACACATATAGTAAGTCATCTTTAATAGGTTCAGTTTTCATAATGAAAGTGAGGAAGGTCTTTCCCCATGGAGTTGGGAAGATATTTTGGGTTTAAGATCTTCGGAAAGTGGCAAGGATATCATGGCCTAACTAGTTTTAATGTTTTTGAAAAATTCAATAGTAAATCTATCAAGCTCTGGAGCCTTCCTATTGAGATTTTTTACCTAAAGCAAAGGGTTGAATCAAGTCATCATTGCAGTGTGCAGAAGAATCAGCTTTGGTCAGTGGACCAATCAAATGTTTATCTGGAACTCACAATTGATCCTGTTGTAGGATACTCACTAATGTTGTTCTTTTTCATTTTTAGAAGGATGGAAAACTGAAAGATTAGTGTTTTTGTGACCATCTTGATTCCATTTTACCTATATTTGTTCCTAATTCATTTTACACAATGTTGTTTAGAGACCATCAGTTTGATCTTTACCCAAATTTTTGTCCTGCTTAACTTGGTGTCTCTTAGTCTCATTCTGATCTCTGAATATTCTCGACCATGTTTTTCTCTAGTGTGCATAAATATTATCTTTAAGTTAGCAATATACTTTTAGATAATTTGTGAATAATCACATAAAAGAAAATTTTGAATTGATGTTCATTGGTGAATGGTCCTGTAATTGATTAACAAAGCCCATTAGTACATATGACTGTTTTACCAGTTTCATTGATATAAATGTCATCATGCACAGGAAACATGTAAGACTGTTCATAAATTTGTGGTTTTAATGAAATAATTTGAAGTAACACGGTTTCCTCTAATAACTAACTTGTGAAACATATTTATGCCACTTTTAAGGATAGGTATGCCTTTTAAGATGTCATTTATGAATTTTTTTCTTCCTCCACCATGAAGGTGCTATTTTTTTATTCAGAAGCATACAATTATAAGCTAATTGTTCTTTCAGTGAATTTCCTTTTGTTTTGACGCTTTAGCTCATGATTTGCAGCCAAAGGACATGGTGGATTTTCTTGTTTTAGTCAATCAATTAATAAGCAAATTCAGTACTTCTGTAGAGAGCATACTAGAAGAGATATTTCCTGCTGTTGCTAGTAGACTGATTGTGATACTTTCAAAGGATGCCTTTCCTTCAGGCCCTGGATGCAACACGGAGGTATGGAAGCTCAAACCCTCTACAAAGGTCTTCCTGCATGCCCTTAATTTCTCTGGTACAAATGCTGTGAGATTTTACAATTATGAAAATGATCTGAAAATTTTCCTTCTGATAGTTATGGCCGACTTGGATCCTAATCATACTTTCTTTGTGATGTGCACTTAATGAAAGAATGACTTTGGTGAATACTTGAGCCAGAACTCAAATATTTTTGGCAAATGTCTTTGATACAGGTTAAGACTTGTGGGAAAAGCAGATTGAATTGTTGACTGAGCTTTTATTTTTTGAATTAAAGGAACAAAAAGAGGATGCTTTTTAAGGATGTTAGCAAAATAACAGTAGCATTATTATGATAGTAATGACTCATGCAAAGAAAACAAAGCTTTGGTCAATGAGATAACTTATTAGCTGGATATTTTGTGAACTCTGCTTAGGTGGTATTCATAGGTGTACATCTCTAGTGTGCTCTCTTAAAAAACTTCTTTCCTACTTCCGTGAACTATTCTTCTACTAAAACATGGAGAATTTAATTATTGTGTATGGTTATTGAAATCCCATGATTAGTAATTTCTTGGGACTCAACTTTAAATGCTGCCATGAAACTTAATAATTATTACAAGATCCATTGGTTATGTACCTGATTCCATGTCTACTTGGCTTCTGTAGGAAGTGCGTGAACTTCAAGAACTGCAACGGATATTATATACTTTTCTTCATTTGATGGCCAACCACAATCTTTCATCAGTTTTCCTTGCCCCTAACTGTAGAGGATACTTGGATGCACTAATGCAGTTGCTTTTACTAGCTGCTTGCGGTCACAAAGATGTACTTCTTAGGAAGGTATGGAAAATATTTTGCGGTGCATAGTTATTGTTTCTTGCAAGCTTCTATGTTGGTAATGTAATAGAGTTATGTTAAATTCAGAACTAGGAAACTTGCAAATTTTCTTGGTTATGTAAGAAGATGCTCAAGTTAAGTTTTAAACCTCACTCTGGATGGAGTTTAGGTGCCTTGTGGCGCCCTTTTTCCTAGCTCTTAGAACGAAATAGCAAAGTAAATTAACTAATAACTAAGACACCTACTTCATGTTTATTTTGGCAGTTGTGTGTCCAAATCTTCATGAAGCTCATCAAAGACTGGTGCACCAATTGTAATGTTGATGATAAGGTACTCTCTTTGCTATTAATCATTTTTATCATGACTAACCAAATATGTGTTCTTCATTTTTTTCAAAGTTTGTGATTCCAGATAATGGTTTTTGCTAAAAAAAATTTCCAGGTTCCTGGATTCCGCAGCTTTATAATTGAGAAGTTTGCAACTGATTGCTGCTTGTACAGCGTGCTTGATAAGTCATTCGAATTCCACGATGCAAATACCGTATAGTCATCAATACCTTTTCTTTTACTCTTTATGCTCAGCTAATGCATGAAATATTCATTTATGACTTTTTAGTATTTCATAGTTGCAATGCAAGATGGATCTGCATTTTTCCTAAAAAAAATTCCCCATCAGGCTCGCAATTAGACACGCACTGGCCTCCAGTATATAATACTTGTGTGCTAGCATACAACTTTATAAATACAACTTTATAAATACAACTTTACAAATCCCTACTGACCATTGTCCCATAGGTGATATAGTAACATGAAATTCTTCATGCAGATTTATAAATACACTAGAAGGTAGTGGTCTTAAGAACATAAGGTTCTTTTTGCAAATGAGAGAATAATCTAAGTTGTCTATATACACTTTTATTTGAGAGAAATTTGCACTGATCCAATAAGGAGGTCTATCCGTGATGCTACTTATCCATTTGTTTTCTAATAACCAAGTGCCTTACTGGACATTGGTCAGCATGGGTTGTGTTTCATGATGCTGGGCTAGTTGGACACCGTGTTGGTTAGCACAAGCCAAAATTTGGGGTGTGGTGTACGTCGGCACTATTGACATTACTTTCATTGCATGTTCTAGTACCTGTCTAGCATGTTATGGTCTGTGCTGATCGGCGTGCCAAGCCTTGCCTGTATAACTCTCCCTTTGACCTTTTCTCTTCTAAATGTATTTTAGGCATGAGGAAAGTGTTTCAATGGCTCTCTCCCATCTCAGTTTTCTTTTCTCTTGATGTTTACTATACAAACTATTTAACAACATACCTCCATCAACAGTTGCTTCTTTTTGGAGAAATTGTGCTGGCCCAAAAGGTTATGTACGAGAAGTTGGGTAGTGACTTCATTATCCATTTTGTGTCTAAAGGGCTCCAAGCAGCTCATTGCCCACATGAACTTACAGAACAATACTATCAAAAGTTGCAGGTACAAGAACTATGCTAATGCCTTATTCTTCTGCAGTATCTTTAATTGTTTGTTGAGGTCTTTGATCTGACAAACTACCAGCTAAGATTAACAAGATATTGCAGAATTTTGAGCAAAATTGAATTATCCAGATCTGTAATGTATGGAAATCGTCAATTTATCTAGAATTGTGTCAGAAATTTTGTATTGTCCTGTCGTTTTCCTACACGTAGTTCATCTAACAGGTTTTTCATCTGCTCTAGGACATAATTAGGTCTAACTAGATGGAACATCAGATGCTGCTACACCTTCCTTATATTGACTTTCTTGATCTCTCAAATCTTTTCCAGCAGGCCAATGATATCAAAGCTCTGAAATCATTTTATCAATTACTTGTTGAGAATTTGAGACAGCAGCAAAATGGAAGTCTTGTTTTCAGATAGCACTGCAATATTTCATGGCATCTTGAAACGGAGTCAACGTGTTAGATTGGTTAATAATTTTTTTCTATAGGATCTGCTGGTCAAATGCAGGTAGTCAGAAAATTTCTTCTTAATACAGTGTCATTTTAATTCTTTTCTTTCTTTTTTGGTTTCTTTCCTATGTTATTGTTACTATTTCTTTCAGGAAAGTTTTGTTGATGTACATTACCATCGGGATGTTTCGAAGATTGAGAAGGTATTCTTTGGCATCATTATTTTTACTTCTAACCATGATTTATGATTATTTTGTTTTTTCCATTAAAATTTCTACTAAATGTGATTGCATCAGTTTGACAAATACTTTATTGATGCCTCCTATTTAGATTTGATGCCTGCATAACATTGGCCACTGTCAATTTCCTTTGAAACACAGACTGGTTATGTTCTGGGAGATGTATATTAATCATGTATCAGAAGAATGATAGTTCTTTGAGTTTGTATGAGAAAAGCAGTTCCCTTTGAGAGTCCGTCCTGTTCTGCTGCCTCTCTCTCTCTCTCTCTCTCTCTCTCTCTCTCTCTCTCTCTCTCTCTCTGAGATAAACGTCAGTTTGATCTTGACGCAGTTGCCTTGACCTGATATTGGGATGCTAATCTGCCCAACTTAGTGGCAATGATGTCATGAGTTGTAGTATCCAGGTTATGCCAATACCTAAATTTTTTGATAGAGAAACATATGACACAATTCTGAGATTGCAGATATAAAATAACAAGTTGAAGAGATGACTAAAACTTTACGATGCTCAAGCGAGAATTTGTGCTCAATGTAATACTTATTGATGCTTGGCAAATTTGTTGTATCCAAGGTTCGCTGATGCTTTGTTTGCAAGGTTGAAAATTTCCATTTTCAATTTTTTAAAATAAAACTAGAGACCGTGAGTAGGAACTATTGCAAGATTGTTAGAATCTTATTTTCATGTGAACACAAACAAAAAGTTGCTTTGATGACTGATTTGATCATTTTGTATGTCATACCATTGTTGAATAAGGCTTTCCTAAGAGGTGTAGAATTCCGACTTGCTTATATTTTTCAAGATATATGCTGATGTATCTATAAGACTAATCTGATAAAGACTTCATAAGACATCCCATGCCACTGCTGACATTTTCTGCTGTACCTAACAACTCATGGAATGATGTTTGTACTTGAGCCTCTTACGATAAATATATTTATTTAATAATGAGCATTATATCATCCCCTTTAAACATTTTGTCAGATTGCTAAATTGGATTGCACCATTTGCCTTTGGTTCTTTGTGTGTGCAGGTGTATGTTGCGGGTATGCTTTCTTCAAGAAGGAAAAAGAGTCCTATTCTATTTGTTTAATATTGAGATGAACAATAATGTATGCTGTAAATTATTGAGTCATTAATATCTACCCTTTCTTTCGAGTCAATTTGTTCACACATTATTTTCTCGTCTCGTATCCATAAATATTTGCATCCGGATGTGTTGAGGATATCCTTAAAAGAGACTCTTTATCCACTTCCTGTAACTGTTCTGGTCACATCATAATGTATATGATCAGATGTACCTCAAAGACAACACAGCAAGCAGCTCGACATGGTTGCACTATGCTCGACCAACAGTTACATCCAACACTAGCGAACGAGAGGCTCAGATAAGAATGATTGTAAGATAATTTTATGCCTACCGAACACCCAACTCAAACCACCAATCCTTCTTGCAAAGATGGCATGTTGAAACTCTCCAGACTATTGATTCTTGTTAAAACCACAAACACAAGTAAAGAAAACCCCTAAGAGCCTTAAGTCAGGTTCTCTGTATCTGCCGGAACAGCTTGACGTCTCTCCCAGCAGAGGAAGCCGATGAATGGTAAAGCCCAGATTCTATTCTACATCACCGCCCTGAATCGAATTTTCTGCAGAGATTAGGTTGAATTGGAGCAGGAAAGATTCCATCGAACGATTCAGGCCACAAAAGGAAGGAGAACAATTTCTAACCATCGGTCACATCTTCCATGTATAGGCTACGGGACTTCGCACTTTGTGCTGCTTGTTGCTCCAAGTGATCCAACCAAATGCCGTGCCGGCAGACCTCCCTCTTTCCTTCGACGCAAACGTAACACTGTACTTGAGCTTCTGACTGACATGTTTGAACATAAGCTTCGCCGGCTTCACCGTCACAGCAACACCACCAGGCCCGCTTACCTTCGCTTCATAGGTTGACGACGCCGAGCCAACATTCGTCAGCTCTCTTCGGTACTTCACCACTCTCCATTTCTTCCCGAACACAACCGAGAAGGATGGGTAGTTCAGGTTGCCAGGATCTGAAAACCTCCGCGAGCAGGTGGTCACGTTAGGCCTCTTCGTGATGGCCTGGATGTGTGGGATGGTGTAGTTCAGGGAGCAGAGGAAAGCGATGTAATCGTCTGCCGTGATGTCGTAGACGAGGCCCGGGGAGAGGGCTCTCTGTGGATCCACATGGCCCGCACCGTAAGCGAACGGGGTGGCGTATGACCCACCGGCAGCATCGCGAAGGGGAGAATTGGTGTTGTCGAGGACGTATGAAGTCGTCATGAGGGCCGACTTGATGGCAGCAGGACTCCAGTTAGGGTGCGCACCCTTCAGCAATGCAGCAACTCCACTGATGTGTGGGCATGACATCGATGTTCCTACATGAATAAGATCGACAACCACGAGAGAAAGTTATGATCAGCATACACTCATTCTAAAGCTAGCAGATATGACTCACAGAGCAAACACATACCCGACATGATGTTGAATTGGGTCCTCCGGCCATCCTTGAGCAGCCCGGTCGGCCCGATCGATCCCGACCACCCTGCCAATATGTTCACCCCCGGCCCGATGAAATCCGGCTTCAGTATATGCGGCGACACCGGATTTGGCCCCCTTGAGCTGAATGCCGCCACCACCGGCGACGGCCGCACCCCCAGCACCGTCCCCCCGAAGCTCAATGCTCCCCTTGGTCTCGGGTTGGTGATGACGTACTGCCGAATCAGATCCCCTTCCTTCTTCCCCACTGCTACTGCCGGCAGCAGATGGCTGTCCGCCACCAGCTCCTCCCCGTTGGCCGCCGTGTTCGCCAGTATCATCCCCGCTCCTCCGGCGGCCTTCACCACCGCCCCCTTTTCCACGCGGGCGCTCACCCCGCGGTCGCAAAGCACCAGCTTTCCCCTCACGCGCGCGGGGTCCAGCGTGCCCGCGAGGCACAGCTTGCTCGCGTTGCTGCTCCCGCCGCCGTACACCGCAGGGACCAGCTTCTTCCCCATCCCCTTCCCACTGTACAGCGAGACTCCTGTGTACCGCGCGCCGTTGCCGAGGCGGGCGGTCGCCGGGAAATCGCGATCTAGGGTGCCGGCGCCCACGGTGGCGATCCAGGGGGCGCCGTTCGCGAGGGTGGCGGGGCCGGGGCCGCTGTTGCCGGCGGAGCAGGAGACGAAGATGCCGCGCTCTGCTGCGGCGAAGGCGCCGATGGCGATCGTGTCGCGGAAGTAGGGGGTGGAACCGCCGCCGAGGGAGAGGGAGAGGATGTCGGCGCCGTCGGAGATGGCAGTATCGATCCCGGCGAGGATGTCAGAACCGAAGCACCCGGAGGCCCAGCAGACCTTGTAGGCGGCGACGCGAGCGGCAATCGCCATGCCCCGGGCGGTGCCGGTTGCGTACCCGAGGAGGCTGGCGTTGGCCACGGCGGAGCCAGCGGCCGTCGACGCCGTGTGCGTCCCATGCCCGTCCCGGTCCCGCGGCGAGTCGTACTCGTTGGGCTTCCCCCGCACGGTGCCGTCTCCGGCAACCGCAGCGGCGGCTCGGAAGCCCCGGGAGAAGCTCCTGGCCCCAACGAGCTTGCGGTTGCAGAGCGAGGGGGAGAAGTCGACGCCGGCCTCGCAAGCGCCGCGCCACCGGGAGGGGACCTCGGGGAGGCCGGCGGCGGCAGAGAAGCTCGGAACCTCCGGCCATACGCCGGTATCGAGGACGGCGATGAAGACGTCGCGGGAGGCAGCCTCGACGGCCTGTATGGGGCGGGGAACTGCCGCCGAGGAGGAGGCGTCGGCTGCGAGACCAAGAAACTGCGGGGAGCGGGTGGTGTGCAGGGTGAGTACAGGGTCGGGGTGGAGTTGGACTACGGCGGGGGAGCGGCGGAGGAGATCGAGGTGGTGCGGAAGCAGGGAGGCCGCGAAGCCGTGGAGGGCGTCGGAGTAGGTATAGAGTAGGTGGCGGCCGGGGTCGATGTCCAGAGACTGAAGGTGCGCAGCGTACCAGTCGGCGTGGGTCGGGTGGACTGCCGGCCGGTGGGCCGGGTTCATGTACACGATGTAGGTCTGGTTGCCGCAAACCAAACCTCCGGCACAAGCCAAGAACAGCATCACTAACGCCGTAACACTTGCCATACTCCTCGTCACCGAAGGTGGAAGCAAGACGCTCAGTTGTTCTCTATGAAGTCTCCATGAGGTGGAAGGAAGGCTGCCGTGTTTCAAATAATATAGGCGGAAAAAGGTGAGTGAGAGAGAGAGAGAGAGAGAGAGAGAGAGAGAGAGAGAGGCAATATTGGTGCTGATGTCGTGGTGGCGATCTGCGCTGCTCACAGTCACAGAGGAGTGCCGCAGGGCAAGCAGAGGAAGAGCTTTTGAATGGATTCAAACGGATAAACAAAAGGAGGGGACAGCTTCACAAACACACACACTCGGACTGACCCATGTCGGGTAATGAGCTTTTTCTTTCTTTTGTTTTGTCTCCTTATTAATCCCTTCGCACCTAACAATATATAATCCGCAGACGTCCTCCTCCGTTCCGTCAACTTCTTCTTGGATTTTGTTTTGTTGGATACGCATTTCTAGATCGTATTAAAGATTTAGCCTTCGTGGAGGGAAGATTTTGAACCCAAGGGTGTCAGCTCTTCCTCTCCTTTTCCGTGTACGGACTTGTATGGATAGATCCATCCACGCGGTGGAACTTTCCAATTAGAAAGAATTTTGGGAAATGTTTCTCTCTTTTTTTTTCCCTTTTTTTTAAAGAAATATTCTTTTTTCTCTTCTTCCATTTGTCATAACCACTAAAATAAATTAAGAGAGTCGGAAATTACACCCAAAAATCGACTCAATCCTCCATGTATAAGATTATACCGCTAATTATATTTATAATATTTTTATTACCTTCGTCGAAACACTATAAATCTATTCAAAAATATTATAATTGAGATGAATTACCTCATCACCGATAGAAATCATCTCACACACAAAAATAGTAAATAATAATTTAATATGGTGATTTTTTATATCAATGTTTTTGAATAGGTGTTTTCAAAGAGTTGAGTTTATTAAAAAATATTATAACTAGAAATTTTACCCGATTAAATCATTCTATCGATGGGTCTATCAATAATGACAAACGTTGTTTACGCCTCTAATTACAGGATATTATGAGAAATATGATAAAAAGAAACATCAAATAGAAAATATGGAAACGGATACCTCTTGAGGGGAAAAAAAAAACCTAAAAAGAGTTTTTTTTTCGAGAATTCGTTTACTTTAACTGTATTTAAAAGTCTCATTTTATTCTTTTTTCACTCATAGAGTATTTCTATTCTCATATTTTTATTCACAAAAAGTTTCCTTCATTATTTTTCAGAAAATAAAATAAATTAAGTAATTACAAGCAAAAAAGCATATCATTTTACAGTCATTTAATTTTGGTCTCGTGGCCTATTTGTTAGATCCCAAAACACACATTCCATGGCCCCATTGCAATATAATTTGCATGCCCTCCTCAATGCCAGTGTTATTGTAGCCCTCATGCATTTTGAGAGTCTCACCTTCTTACTCGACAAACATGCAATACGTGAAAGCTATTTATGATGTGATTTAAGCTTCAATCGTTCCAAGGTGGCGTCATTCTGCCACAAATCTGGTGTGTCGTGAGATTGGACATCATCCATTTTGAGCGTCTCACCTTCTTCCTTTTTCAAGCTTTTCCTAACACGATTAGTGTAATTTATGGAGTTAATAACAAAAATGAAATGACATATTATGATTGGAGAATTTTGGAATACATTATAATATCTTTACTGAGCCATTAATGAAATGACATTACTGATTTTTATTTAAGAAAGAGACATCAGATGTTTCTGTTTCTACGACACTCAGTAAGGATAGATAGCGTGATCTAAAAGAATGCACTGACAAGGTTTTAAGTTGAATGAAGGAAATGATGTTTGGATGCTTAGCTCGTGGTGACACACAACCGATCAGTTTGCTGTTGTTCTTCGATGCTATGAGTCGTGCTTCCTCTGCGACTGAGAACTGAGACGGGGATGTCCACAAGAACATGATGTGCCATAACGGGGTTGGCACACAGTGTAGTCCCTCTCATCATCAGCATTACCGGCGAATGACACAATAATAGATTAGCAGTGACGGAGAACAGGTGTTGCTTTGAGACCGGGGTGAGGTCCGGATGAGAATGGTGACCAAAAAAGCAACTCACCATAATAGCCATACTTTGGGGCCTCTGCGGATGTGGTTTCCTGGTAGGCAGGCAAATCAGTCGTGAAACGTGGGAGCCCCTTTGCGAACACAGGTGCATGACTACATCATGGTGCCCACCAAAGGTGCATCATTAACATATTGCACCACCACCACCGCCACCTTCCTTCTGTTTTAAGGCTATTATTGAGACCTGCCCAATGGCCACTTCGACTTGTGGAGGACCTTCCACTGTTTTTAAGAATTTGACCTGATGACATCTCAATTTACATCGAATTGGTTTACAACATCATATATGCCTTTTAGATTATTAATTCAATCCCATTAAGTTGATTGACGAGTTAAGTATCATAATATTATATGTTATGATATGATCCGATGGAATAATCAAACTCTTACAACTCAGCATAGTTTCAATGATGGACTAAACTAATTAAACCATGATGTATATGAGATTAGCGTAACTATAGCTTTTATGTCATGACTATCCTTTGGCCACATTAATGAATTTAGTATTTATATTAGGTTGGATTTAGTATCTATTAGGAAAAAATATATTATCGATATCTTAATCAGTCAAATGTGATTCAGATCCATATGCGTAGGACTGTTCTACAAAGTATCTCTGAGGTATGAATGTTGAGCTCTTATGGTACTACCTGCATAAAGATCGAGGTCGAAAGAGTTTTTCCGACCTAATTTCTTTTATGCTTAATTTAATAACTCAATGTATAAGAGTGTGGACGTGAATAGTTTAAGAAAATCTCTTTTTTTCTATCTCAGAGGTAAATTTTTATATATAGTTGTAAAAGTAAGAAGAAAACTTATGATTGTTTTTATCGTCATAAATGACGATAAGAAAGTTTATGATTATGTTTTTCGTTATAAATAACTAGAGAAAAGTTAATAATTATTTTTTTCATATAAATAATGAGAATTTTTTTTTCTCTTTCAGCGGCACGTAAAGGTGATGTGCGACATGACAATGTATTCCCTATGACATAATTTGATAAAATAATTAGCTCATTAATTTGTTAAGTTTTAATCAATAATCTAAAATACATTAATTTAAACTAATATGATATTCATTAGGCTCTTATAATCTAATTTATTTTTTTCTATTTTTGATGTACAATTAAATTAGAGGTGTTATAACAAATGATGTTTTAAATTTGGAAAACTTGAAAAGGCCAAAATGAGAAATAGTGGTCAAAAATATATTATTGATAGAATTGTTACATATGGAATTATAATATACATATAGAAATGGCATGGACATGGAAGTGAAGTGCTTGCATTGATCTCTCAAAGGCAGTGCAGCGAAAAAGTATGGGAGGCCTGTCGAGTCGTCGATGGGATCGAGAGGTTTCCCCATCTTTTGGAGAAGGGGAGGGGAGGGGAGGGGAGGGAGGTATGATTCGGAATAATGGCATAGTGCTCGAGTGCAAGCAAGCTCAGTGGTGGCGATGGTGGAGGCAGGTCGACGTCGCCGCCGCACAACTGTCATACACGGGTAAGTAATTTAGAAGGCTCGCATGGGATGTGGAAAGCTTCTTTTTGCATAAAGCTGCAGTGGCACCGCACTCGATCGATCCATGTGTGCATCTCATCTTCCCACCTTTACACGCCGTCGTCCTATCGAACTCACAAGTGGCTGTCTCCGGACGCTCCCTCCATTCCCCTCTCTCGGTTTTGTTTAGTGCTCTCTCTTTTTTAGCGACTTTAATTTGCATTATGGGAATCATGATGAGATTTATTCGACACTCACCTACCCCTCTCCCTGTCGATTGAGACTTGTGGTGGATTTTGATTGTGCTACATTCGAATTTATTATAAATATAATAGATTAGATTCCGAAAGAAATAATGTTATGTGCTCAATGTTGGTATTATTCCACGGATAGTTACGTTGAATCATCGATCATTACTCGATCGTGAGAAGTTTCATCAGGCCATCTAGTATTACAAGTACCATCTATGTTTTTATTGGACGTGACATAATTCCTAATTGATACATCATTATGACGAGATGTCCAGAGTAGCATCAAGCTATGTAGGCATGAGGTTTGGTCGATGTTGTCATCCGTGATGTTGTCATTTGTGTAATACCCCCGATTAGTCCCACATCAAAAGTGATCAAGATTAAAATTAACTTATAAGTATTTGATGAGTATATTATTATTAATTTAAGTTTAAATATTTTGATCAGTGGATTAGACTAAACGAAATTGATAAATAAATTAATCCTAATCCTTCAAGCTCGGGTTGTAACATTGATCGTACTACATTCGAGTTTATCATAAGTTTAATAGATTAGATTTAGAATCGAAGAGTGTTATATTCTCAATTTGTTTAAAAGAGTCTTTAAAACACATTTCAAAATCTTTTTAAATGAGATTTTTAAAATCATAGAAATCAAGTGTAGAGCGTTATTCCATACGATAGTTATTTTGAATCAACGATCGTTACTCGACTATGGAAAGGTTCATTAGGCCATCAAACATTACGACCACCATCCCAAGTTTTTATTGGACAGAGTCCTAATTGACGTGTCATGATGACGAGGTGTCCTGAGCAATGTTAAGCTGATATCAATGTGGGCATGATGTTTGGCCAATGTATCGAGTTGACGAGGCATATGATGAGATGCGACGAGACACTAGTTACGTATGTATCAAGCCCCCTTATCAATACTAACATTAAAAGTTTTCAAGAAATTAAATTAAGAAAGCATCAATATGATAATTTTAAAAAGATTAAAAGGAAATTATAATAAAGTATTATATTAATAAAAAAAAGAAAGATGAAAAGAAAAAAAATCAATTGAAAGAATTTAAAATTATTGACTATTTTGGTATTTTGGGGACATAACATGTGGTAATTTTGAAAAAGAAATATAATTGAATTGAGAACTAAATTAGGAATTAAAGCAAAATGAAATGGTATCTTTTGCTAACAATTGACTTGAATAATTGCATGTCTCGAATCATTCAGTTCTTCTTCGGTAACACATGAAAAATGTTTCCATTAGTAATTATGATTTAGAATATGAACAATTTATTCAGATGATTAAACATTAGAGACCTTCGTGATGATGACACCTTTACATCTATAAATAAACCCACAATTATCTTTTCAAAAGCATTTGTCACAAGTCATGCATTACGATAGGGAATATTTGCTTCTCATAATGCGCGAGGTTAGACTCTCTCTCTGTAGTAATAATGACTCTCACATTCATTACATCGAGGCTCACATCATAGATCGGACGGAGCTAACCTTCCATCAACAATTAACTCTTTACGTATAAATAAGTTATCGAAGAAGAAGACGACTAAAAATTAGAAGCGACGGATATATTAAAACATTATCATCCTCGCAAAAAAACTTAATCGGTATAAGAACCAAAGAGAATCCAATCTATTGTAATAATCGACACAAGCGCAAAAGATAATTCAAGTAATGAATCTAGTAAAATATTATCCTTCTCACAAAATCTTATGAACGCTAAGAATAGAAGAGAATCCAAATAATGAATCTATCAAAATGTTGTCATCCTCACAAAAATTTAATCGACACAAGAACATAAGAGAATCCAAGCAATGGATTTATCTAAATATTGTCATCCTCGCAAAAGCTTAATCGACGCAAGAACATAAGAGAATCCAAGAAATGGATCTATCATCATGTTACCATCCTCACATAAGCTTAATCGACATAGGAGGTAAAAAAATTATTAAAATATTATCATCCTCGCATAAGCTTAATTAACACAAGAACAAAAACAAATCAAGGCAATAGATTTAGTAAAATATTATCATCCTCATTAAAGTTTAATCGACACAAATCCAAGCTAAATTGTTGACTCTTATTCTGTCGGGTCAAATCAAAGCAGATTGGAGTTGAGGCCATGGTCAAAGTCTTAAGTCAAGTACATTTATTATGAATTTTATCTTGAGTTAAGACCGATAGCAAATAAGATTTTCTCAACTATATAAAGAAATCTCTCCTCCGTCGAGTGAAATCCTCTATTCTGTTAAAAAAAATCTTTCCTCCTAATCTATATAAATAGGAGATCGATATATTAATTGTATTCAAACTAAAGTTACTTCAATAAAACTTCTTCAATAATTATTCTTATCTTCTATTATTTTCTTCAAAGACATCCTCACCAGCTAACCACATCGGGTCAGGATTAAAACATCTTGACCCACTGCCAGCTTGGGTTGGATTTGGATCAAATCTGCACTGATTCAAACTCGACCCGATCCATTCCCAGACCCATGCCAAAGTTAAAAGACCCAACACAATCGAGTCTTTTTTCTGTGGTGCGTTAGTGCTGCATTTGATTCAATGGAAGTTGAAACAATATAATTCTGCTTCTCTATTCTTCTGCAAACAATTTGAGTCTTTTTTCTCTATTCTTCTGCAAATATATATATATATATATATATTCTCGATTGATCACTTATGATTTTACTATGATTGATATGCTAAATCACGTTTTACGGTCGAATCTAGTCGCATCACTGGCAGAATTGACTGGGTAGAGTAGAGTACGTCGATGGGCGGCAGTGTTTGACCGATGCCAAGTGCATCCACACATAGATTTGGTGGAGTCAAAAGGAAGGATGACACGCCCATGGACGTAACGGAGGGATCACTCCATGACTAGTCTCCCGATCTCGGAACTTGGATCTTCAACCACGGAAAAGCCCAGCCACGGCGACGCGGCGTCAGCCACCAACTCCACCCCACCCCGCAAGTCCAGTTCGTAGTTTGAAGTCAAAGTCCCAATTCAACGCCGTCGATGAAGCTCTCCAAATCCACGTACGTCTCGTGGAACCCTCCTCCTCCAAACCAACGGCGTGCTGCCAGGCTTCGTCTCTTGTGATCGAGCTCCGTGGCTGTTGGATGGGCAGGGAGGCCTTTGAGGCCCAGTCAACGGAGGAGGACGATTCAACATGACCGTATCGCCCTGCCCTTCCCGGAAGCTCGCCGCAGATGAGACCGGCGAACGCAGATCCATCAAGAACAAAAGCGAAGGCGGTCATCTCTACAGCTTTGTTACCTTTGACATAGAGACACATTTGAAGGTGTGTTTGTCAGGGACGACTCGATCGATCCGTCTTAATCATAGATTGCATGTGTAACAATCTGAAAATAATTACACGTCAGTCATAGATCTAGTTAATTTTATCTGAATCGTACAGCATCATTTATGTTCAGCGATTAATTTTCTCAAAATATTTTATGATCCTTTAGCACCGGACGAGTTTAACTCGAGATTCCACGAACAATTATTTTAGTCAACACTTGATAGATAATATAAATTATAAAAATAAAATTCTTAAACTTTCAACAATCACATAACAAAAGATCTAAGATGATCTATCCCGAACAAAAGTTTCTCCTTATTAAAATAGGGAGTTCGGTTCGATTTCTCTTTTAATTTAGGACTAATATGAAAAGTGAGGTAATTGAGAATGATAAATTAATAAATTTTATAATAGATTGGATAAAAAAAAGATTATAATATGAATAAAATATATTATGTTTTTTTTACCGATGTTATGGATAAGAGATTGTCATCAATCATTAGAAATGTTACATTCCAGAGAAGAACAGAATAAGAAAAAATAATTTGCAAGTGACAAGTGGTAAAGACAAGATTTGAGCTATAATTTTTCTATTAACCATCAAAGTCAGTCTAAACAAAACTAATAAATTAAGCCAAGACATTTTATAATTACAAAAAAAACAAAGAGAGCACTCTTCCCACGCATGAAGATCAGCATCTAGAAGGGTTCCTAATGTGCGACCTCTGTAATTATATTTTCATTCGCCTTTTATAGTTCATCATTTTTATAATCACTTATGATGAAAATATATATTAAAAAATATTCATGGAATATTTTTTATTCCGATGATTATGTCGACATGATGCATCCATTGGTTAAGCTTTTATTATTTGTGATAGCTATGTATCAAGGAAGACGAATATCCTCGTTTCACTTTGAATTTCATATTTTCAAACTCTACTCACACGAAATCATCGATCACTCGTTGTCGTAGAAGAAAGGTATGAAAAAGGATTAGAGTGCATAATCTTCTCCCCTTAAATTGATGAAGCACCTTTTTTTTATCCTCAATAAAAAAAATGTGAGTCCATCCAATTCTCTTCACCATCGAAGATATAGGTGACAACAACGAGAAGCTAATTAGGTGAGTTAATTAGACTTCCGATGACTTCAATTATTATAGAGAAATTTCGGTATTTAAATGATTGAAAAGAAGATAGTAAGTGGCATTTACACCACTCATTAGTTTGTGGTTGAGATAATAAATGATAAGTTTTATGTCATAAAAAATAACACCACGAATTCGTTTTTTTACTTGAACGTCACGAGATCGCCATGTCCCTTTATTGGAGAAATTGACTTGGCAGATCGAACTCAACAATCACACCAAGCAAGATAGAATTCTATTGATGTTGTCCTGTGAGCAACTAAAAATATGATAGCAAGAATCAAACAAACAAGTTTGATATCTCCTCCTGTCCTTATGAAGTACCTACGATGAGGAAATCATCCCCATCATGTTCCAATGATCGAGTTGCTGGATTCAGTGTGAAAGCAGTACTGCTTCTGCCATTGATATGCCATTTGAACACCACAGATGGGCATGCCGGTCCTTCGAGCTGCAGAAAATGAACCCCACTACCTGGAAACATCCTTCTTTTCCTCACGGTTGACTTTGTTCTACCATCACGCAATCGATCACACCCGTACAGCATGTGTTTATGATCTAAAAACGCCAAGAAATCAAACAAGAAACGTGCACGAGGTAGAAAAGTAGAAACCAAGGGGCCGCCTGCCGCCCCTCCCTTCTTATATTTGTCAACCCATCCTTAGATCACACCGCAATAATTCTTGTCGCAACAAAACAGAGCAGGAAGAAGAAGAAAGCTCCCCCCCCTTCTTTCTCCTGAAACTTTGCTCGAGTGACTACTTTGATCTTTAGGAAGAAAAGAGGGGAGGGAATGGCAGCATGTAATGAGATCATCGGCGTCTCTCCGCTGGGGAGATCCTCTTTTCTTCCTGGGAATAGATCTGTTTTGCTGGGGAGCAAACAGAACAAGCTCTGTTTTGCCTCCCCTGCTCTGTTGGAACAGAGGAGGAAGGGGAGACTTCCGTCCATGAAGAAGGCCGCGGCGACGCCAGTCGTGGCGACGATCAGCGAGGAGGTGGTGAAGTTGGTGGCGGGGAAGCAGCAGCAGAAGTTGAAGGTCAGGGCGGCGCTGACCGTGAGGAGGAAGCTCAAGGAGGATCTGAAGGAGGTCATCGTCAATCAACTCGACGCGCTGTCCGACAAGATCGGCCGGAATGTGGTGCTGGAGCTCATCAGCACGGAGATCAATCCAAGTAAGCCTCGAAACATTTCGATCTGGCTTTTGGTTCTCGGATCACAAGCTCCAGCTCTACTTTGCGTCCTGTTTGATGAGATGGAGGAGGAAAAATACAAAGAAAAAGTTAGACTCTTTTGGGGTCAAGCTCTTTTTACTTGATTTTTGGTAGATTTAAAGTGGATCTAGTGCTGTTATCAGATCTTTATAGTATAAAGCAAATCCAAAGATGACTCTTTTCAATCTAAAAAAATCCCCATATTTACCAAAAGGAGGTACTTTTTCTCTCTTCCCTCAAGAACAATCATCGATTGTGTCCTTCCAGATCGGCTTTTTCAAGATGGAATCATTGTAGATCATAGTTTTTTCCCTTTTAACTTCTCCAGTTGGCAGCAGATTTGCTGACACCAGAACAAGAGAAAAGCCAATTTCCTTCTTTGATGCCTCTAATTGTTCTCCCTGCAACTCAGGAACCAAAAAGCCGAACAAGAGCGGCGAGACGGTGATCAAGGATTGGTACGAGAAGAAGAACGTGAAGGGAGAGCGCGTGGTGTACACCGCGGAATTCGGCGTGGACTCCGCCTTCGGCGAGCCTGGGGTGATCACGGTGGTCAACCGCCACCAGAAGGAGTTCTTCCTTGAGGGCGTCGTCATCGAGGGGTTCGCGTGCGGGCCGGTGCATTTCCCCTGCAACTCTTGGGTCCAATCCACCAAGGACCTTCCCACCAAGCGAATCTTCTTCAGCAACAAGGTCAGCGTCATCCTCTGCGCTTGTTGATCACAGCCATTGAGACATGCAGTTGATCTCATCAGTAGCCATTGATGACTTGAGTGCAGCCATATCTGCCATCGGAGACGCCGGCGGGGCTGAAAGAGCTGAGGAAGAAGGAACTGAACGAGCAACGAGGCGACGGCAATGGTGTTCGGAAGCGGTCCGACAGGATCTACGACTACGCCACCTACAATGACTTGGGTAATCCCGATCGAGGCATCGAGTTTGCTAGGCCGACACTCGGGGGCAAGAAGATCCCTTATCCAAGACGATGCCGTACCGGTCGCCCCCCAACAGATACCAGTGAGTTCTCTTTCCCCTCTGTCGACAGATGGAGTCGAGGATTCTCCTGTCGCTTATAGGAACCACGGCGAGGATGCCGGTTGCTGATCCGTTGACTTGGTCCGCCATGAATTGGTCACCGCCAAGATCGACGAACATGGCGTGATGTGATATCGTTCTCAATGTGCAGAGGTTGACTGCAATCCATGGAAAGCTAACCAAACGACTTGTATTCATCTACATTGGTGCAGACATGGTAGCTGAGAGCCGAATCGAGAAGCCACATCCCATATATGTGCCTCGGGACGAGGCGTTCGAGGAGCTGAAACAGGGTGCCTTCTCCGCAGGAAGACTCAGGGCTGTGCTGCACAACTTCATCCCCTCCCTCATCGCGTCCATCTCCGCTGATAACCATGACTTCCAGGGTTTCCACCACATCGACAATCTCTACAAGGAGGGCCTCGTCCTCAAGCTCGGCCTCCAGGAACACCTCATCAAGAAGCTCCCTTTCGTTCGAAAGATCCAGGAATCGAGCGAGGGCCTGCTTCGATACGACACCCCACGCATCCTCTCCAGTAAGCACTGCGTCCAATTTCCGATTACCTGACGTCTCTGCTTGAGCTTAATGCGATTTGGATTGTCCACCTGCAGAGGACAAGTTCGCGTGGCTCCGGGACGATGAGTTTGCACGACAGGCGGTCGCCGGCATCAACCCTGTCAGCATAGAGAGGCTTCAGGTGATCCTCCTTAGCCATACACACAGTCGGTAACAAGGGTATTTGGAACGAAGCTCCCCGTAGTGACAAGGGTATTATGGTCTATAGGCTTTCCCTCCGGTCAGCAAGCTGGACTCTGAGATCTATGGCCCACCTGAATCCGCTATCACCGAAGCCCACATATCCGGTCAGCTCGAGGGTTTGACCGTACAACAGGTACAAATATTGTAAAAGCCGTCGATGTTGATGATACTGACAGAAAGTGCCATCGTCGCGGCCCCTGATGGATGATTGCTGTTGTGTCTTCCTGATCATATGAAGGCTGTGGAGGAAGGGAAGCTGTTCGTGGTGGACTTCCACGACATATACCTGCCGTTCATCGAGAGGATCAACGCGATGGACCGGAAGGCGTACGCGACGAGGACACTCTTCTTCTTGAATCCCATCGGGACGCTGAAGCCCGTAGCGATCGAGTTGGGACTCCCTCCGGCGCAACCGGGGGCGTCCCGGCCGAGCATGGTGCTGACGCCGCCTCGCGACGCTACTACCAACTGGCTCTGGATGCTCGGCAAGGCCCACGTCTGCTCCAACGACGCCGGCGTCCACCAGCTCGTCAACCACTGGTACAGAGATCGACAACGAGTGCCTTGTGATCGAGAATTCTCGCTTCAGGTAGCCCGTGGACGCGGTGAGGTTCTAATCGGGCGGTGGTGACACGCAGGTTGAGGACGCACGCGGTTATGGAGCCGTTCATTCTGGCGGCGTACCGGCAGCTGAGCGCGATGCACCCGGTGTTCAAGCTGTTGCACCCGCACATGCGGTACACGCTGGAGATCAACGCGCTGGCGCGGCAGAGCCTGATCAACGCCGACGGCGTGATCGAGTCCTGCTTCACCCCCGGCGCCGTTTGCATGGAGATGAGCGCCGCCTACTACAAGCATCACTGGCGATTCGACCTCGAGGGGCTACCAGCTGATCTCATCCGCAGGCAAGCTCTCTATCCTCCATCTAATCTAACTATGGAAAGGACACACCATAATGCACGGTCATACAATTGACATCCGATCATTTACTGAGTTGCATTCTGGCACTGTATAATTCCCATGCAAAAGAGACGAGTGATTGGGGAAAATAAACGCAATTTGACGTCCAAAATTTCAGGGGAATGGCAGTGGAAGACCCCACGCAACCACATGGCGTCCGCCTCGTCCTACCGGACTATCCGTACGCCGACGACGGTCTCCTCCTCTGGTCCGCCATCACCAGCTACGTCCGCTCCTACATCCAGCTCTACTACCCGGACTCGGACCCGGGCCGCATCCGCTCCGACTCGGAGCTCCAGGCCTGGTACGAGGAGTCCATCAACGTGGGACACGGTGACCACCGCGACGCCCCCTGGTGGCCGCCGCTCGACACCTCGGACGACCTCGTCGCCTTCCTCACCACCCTCATCTGGCTCGCCTCCGCCCAGCACGCCGCTTTGAACTTCGGCCAGTACCCGCTCGGCGGCTACGTCCCGAGTCGGCCCCCGCTCGTGCGGCGACTCATCCCCGACCCGGAGCGCGACGCGGACGAGTACAGGGCCTTCCTCGCCGACCCGCACCGCTACTTCCTGTCAGCCATGCCCAGCGTGCTGCAGGCCACCAAGTTCATGGCGGTCGTGGACACGCTGTCAATGCACTCGCCGGACGAGGAGTACCTGGGGGGCACGCGGGAGGGCGCCGCCGCGTGGACGGCGGACAAGGAGGCCGAAGCGGCCTACCGGAACTTCGCCGACGAGGTTGCGGCTGCTGAGGAGGAGATCAAGAAGCGGAACGTGGACCCGACTCGGCGGAATCGGTGCGGAGCCGGGGTGCTGCCTTACGAGTTGCTGGCGCCGAGTTCCCCACCCGGTGTAACGGGACGGGGAGTTCCCAATAGCGTCTCCATATAAGGGGAGGTAATCGCTCTCGACGGTGAGGGGAACATGGATTCTTTTCTTCTTTGTAACTCGTAGGACAAACCAGAGCTTATATACAAAAGATCGAGAACAATATTGGAAATATAATGTTAGAATTATTGAATGTAGAAAGGAAGACATGATTATATGGAAATGTAAATGGTATTGGAATTTATATTATCCCCTTTGTGACAATTATTTAAGAATGCTAATTATGATAAGTCTGGAAAGATCCAATTGTAGCTAAACCAGATGGTCACTTATTTGATTTCCCTCTTTTGCAATTATATAGTGTATCAAAAAATATAATGCAATCAAAATCTCTTACTGACTGCATTAAGAAAAGAAGCACTTGTTTCATCAGACTCAATTAATTGTACATCAATATGTAATAAAAAGAATTGCATGTATCATTTAATTCCTAAAAGAAATCCAAGAAAAAAACTGGCATCAAATGATCTGCCCATTCCGAATACACACAAAAATGTTACTCCATTGATCGCTCCTAGCAATTATCCAACAAGTCCAAATTACTATACTAAGGATGATCATAACATCTACTAATAGGAGTATTGAACATAAAGCTTGACAGCCATCAATTTGAGCTGGTCACATATTATTGGAAAATAGGATACATTAGGCAATATTTTAATCTCTAAAAATATGACCTAACTCCTAGGCTGCTCATTTAATCTTAAGCTCAGCCGGGAAAGATTATCACACTAATGCCAGATAAAACATCAGAAATGTGGTTCAAGTACATGGACCATCAAGCTTGTTCCAAGAGAGCTTACCAAAAAGAAAGCAAGTGCCATAAACTCATTGCAACACAATAAGACTTCGAAGAGCAAGAGCGCCAGATCTAGTTCTAAATAGCATCTTGACATGATCAAACAACCCAATCTCCTAATCATAGCAAGAACTTACATGACCTGTTCTAGCATTATCAATCTGAAACAATGAAAATCAGGTGGTTTGGATAAAGATTGTTTATTTCAGAGAAACTAACTTCTGGGTCAAAATTATAAGAAGCAAATAACGATTACAAACAAAAAGAAAAAGCAAGAGACATAAAAGTTCACAAGAAATTAACAATTATATAAAAAATTCAAGACGAAGATGAAATTACCAAGATACAGCGATCAGCATGTCTAAGATGCAATAGCTCTCACAAAGAAATGGTGGTGCGGAAGCAAATTGAAAATCAAACAGAATATATAACTTTTTCACCATACAATAACAAGAAGCTGTAAGGCTGCAACATCTTTATCCTCCACGATTGATAAAAATCACATCGAAAAAGATATAAACAACATAAGTTTAAATTATTCTCAAGCTGATGGTTCTTTGTACAAATGTCTAGAACAAATAGGTTTAGCAATCCAAGGTCGAAATGAAATCAGACAAACACATGGTAAGAGAAAGAAAAATGTTTTCAGCCATACACAATGCTATATTAAAAGTTAATCTCAACTAGAAGACACCCTCCTTAAAGGAATTCCCTTTTGCAAGCACAAGACAACAGATCATTAACAAGTAAAAGAACAATACCTCAGGTGGATACCTGACATTCAATAAGAAAGAAACTACAGTTATCTATTCACAAAGTAAATTACCATGTTTAATATATTACCCAAGAGCAGTACATGAGAAAGAATGTGCGACTCCAAAGACAACACCGGGCAGAGTTTCCCAAGACAACACCGGGCAATCAAAGGGTGATTACCCTTAACACATGAACAAGTTCAATGGTAAGTGCAGCAACATAAAGAAAATCCATCTTCATATGTAACTCTTATAACATCTGAGACTTGTGACAGCATATCCATGTACAGATGCAACCTTGGCTTTCTAGGCAAACTCAACACTTGACCACCACAAAAAGGTACTTCATATAATCATGGCTTCCAAGTTCTTAGTGTGGAAAGTGGTAGGGAAGACCAGCGCATCAGTATGCCAATGGCAATTCAGCTTTCCAGTTCTCCTGAGAGAAAGATAGGTCATTGCAAGCCAGCCAATGGCAAGAGGCCAATTGCATTGCTCACTCTAATAATCAGAAATATGAGGTAAAGTGTTATTAGGCCAAAGCCCAACATCTTGTTAGGACACATATCATTCCGTGGTAAGATGATAAGGGCCCAAACAAGTCCAGATACAAGAAAAATCATGGTGTACACCAAGGTGCTATCTTGTGGTAGCACATAGGATTTAGGAGCAGTCGACCAAGCTCCAAGCAACATTGACATCCCCAAACCAGCAAGCGTGTTGAACATTGGTCCTGCATAGCATCCTGACATCGCAATCTGCACACCATCACCCCCGTTTACAGCCAAAGCAACATTTGACATCAAATCTCCCATTGAATTGCCCCATGCCAATACTGTCAGTCCCAGAATGGAAGGATTTATCCCCAAAATCACACCCAAGGTCACCAAAAGAGCAACCAACTCATTAGCAACAATGTAAAACCATGCTATGCTCATGAAAAACCCTCCTAAAACCCATGGAAACAAATACCTCCGTGGTGGATGATCGGTGCTGGTGTACAGGAAAGCAACAGCTGCAAATCCAACACCAAAGAGGCCGCCTACAATGTAAGCAGCAATGCTGATTTTAGAAGTCTCCTGGGTATTCCACACGAATGCCAAAAGAATGGGGGCGAAGAAAGCACTTGCAACTGCATATGGTTTTGACCACCTTTCTTCCTCAACGATTGGAATTGTCAACCTTCTAGGGATGGTCAGGGGCATCTCCATTAACAGAAATAGTTTGGAAAATGAGAAAACCGATGCTTCTGCCTCTTGTTCATTCCAACCCCATAAAGGCCTGGAGCTGTCAAATGAATTCGCTCTGCTTCCCTGATTCGAATAAATAGCCACATGTGAAGCCCACATCCACTGTGGCAATGAACCATGCAGATGTGATACCTCGTTGTCAAGATCATCTTCAAGAAGACTGCTATAGACGGACACATCCTCTTCACTGCCAAGAGAAAAGATGCTTCCTCTAACTGGGAGCAGTGGAGTCACCATGTCTAACTTCAACTTCCGAGCATGCTTCCTCAGAATCTCATTTGCTGCCACGGTGAAAGCATAAACCAAATAAATCGAGACAAACAAAACTGCTCCCCAAAGTGTCACTCTTCCAACAAACAAGATCAAGGACAATGACGCCAATGTCAATAAAAAGAAGCTAATATCTCTGATGAAGCACTTTCTATCAATCTGAACATTCTTCTCCGCCACAAATAAAGCGACAGTTCCAACAACTATGCAAGTGACGAAGACTGCTCCACCCAGCACACTATTAATGCCAACCTCGCCAGCACCCGTACCGATGAATGCTGCAATGCTCGCAAATACATCAGGAGCACCATTGCCAAGTGGAAGAAGAGTGACCCCAGCAACAGTCGGTGGAAGCTTTAGTAAGATGGAGAGTTTCTCTAAGCTACAGCAGAAGTAATCTGCTGCGGTGTTCCCCAACGTGTAGAACAAAGCTGCCAGCCATAATACAAGCACAGCATATCCCAAAACGCGAAATTTCCGACAATCACAATAGAAAAAAGTAATGTAATCGATGATTCCACCGGAATTGCACTGCCTGTGCGTCTTCAAGAAGTCACAGTGGCTGGCGAAGCCCTCGTGCTGGCGTATGCCAGCACATGCCACGGTAGGATTCGCCAGGGGTTCGAATGACTCGTCCATCGGAGCGATCGGGACGGACCCATTTGTCGAATTGGTGAAAGAGAGCTCGGCCATCCTCCGACGAGGATAGAGGTCAGATTTGGAAGTATGACCGAGGGAAAAATTAGATCTTGGACCAAGGAAAGGGTTCCTGAGGACATCCTCTCCGTTGTAGAAGAACAAGAACAATACCAGAGAGCAGAAGGCATTGAAAACCGCGCGAAATCTGGAACGGCGCGTATGGATCCCAGCCATGTCGGTGAAGTACGACGATGGTTCCTTACCCCTTCACCGGAGATCTAGGGTTTGGGTACATGGCGAATTCAGCCCAAAAGTTGTCCAAGGGTCGAATTGGGGGATAGTTTGGTATCCAGGAGCTGGAAATCTCGCGTTTATGGGGAAAATCGAAGGCAAAATAGGGTTTTAAAGCCGCAGAAAGATCGATTTCTATTAAAATTAAGGTTTCCGGAGAGTACCTTCGGGGATGACGACGGGAGGTCTCTGGAATCGCCTGCCGCGGAAGGCTTCCAAGGGTCCAAAAATATTCATGGTGACGGATATGCCATCACACACGACACAAGTCACGATCCATAGACGCGGTCGGCGGGGTGCGTCGCGTCAGTCTGTCGAACCTAAATCGTAACTTAAGTTACGGGCTTATCGTGGTGTTTAAGCTGTACTTAGGATTGGCAAGCGGATCGGAGTCTTTTGGCCATTCTGATTAATTCGATCAGTTTGAATGAGTCTATGTAAAAGGTTCCGCTTGAGTTAGATACTGACAGGGGACGTGTTCGACTCGCAAATTGCAGCTCGTCATATGATGACATAGTGGAGTAGAGATCTGCAGTCATGTAAGTATCAAAATATGTTGCTGATCCCAGCCTACCAATTTACTATTACATATGTTAATTATTATTCACTTATGATTCTTTTCCATCTGACATCAATCTTTATATAAGTCGATATATCGATTGACGCCTGAGCTATCCACTCAATCACATCGAGTTTCTTATGCACGTTGGTTCAAAATCAAATCGAGTTGATTTGGACATTATGATTTAGATAGTCATATTTGTTCATAGAGTTAGAAACACGACTAGCTTTTGCAGACAGATAATCCGCAAGCAAACTCTGTTCATAGGACTCGTAAACTCTCCTAAAACATTCCACATCCAGACAATAGCCTAATAGGCAAGTAATGTTTACTGGGTTTGTTTAAACAATACTCCTAAAATATTCCATAGACTTTTGTTTTCAATGCTGTGACATGAATATTGTCTTATAAATAGAGAAAAACATATCCACATGAATATTGTCATGCATCCAAAGTTCGACCAGAAATTTTCACTAATGCATGCATATTGGTGTAACATTCAGTTTTAAGATAAATCAGGTTATCCTCAACCAGTGTAATCACAGAAACCAAGAGAGAGTTACCAAAGTCCCAAGCATGACTCCTCTGGAATCGAAACTGAATCAAGCTGTAGATGAAATAATCTACCATCAATCACGTTCACTGATCGCTGTGAGGTGTTCATCTATCTCCTCTGTCGACAACACTCTAAATGCTGGATCATCATTCCTCACAACTCCCACCTAGGGAATAACCAATAACCGTAAGTCAAAAGCAAGATTGGAAGCACTATTTATGGACGAGCCTAAGATACAGTGGAAAAGAAGTAATTTTTTTTTTTTAATGTGAACGACTAACAACTTCTGCTCGAGGCTAGTTTTCTCCAGCCTTTCAAATGAAATTACTGATACTCATGACCATAAATCAAGAAATTACCTCAATCTCTGTTGCTTTAAAATCCTCCTGCAGAACTGATTGCAGAGCAGATATTGCAGTCTACAAGGCAAAAACCATAATTACAATCATAAATTCATTAATAAGAAAATGCTAACCTAATTTCAAAATATAATAGTCTTCTACAAGCACTTTATAAAAGAAGCAATTTCGACATTGTATTGACAAAAAGAAGAAACAAATGGTGGAAGAATTAGAAAGAAATAAATAAAACGCCTAAATCTCAAATGAGACAAAGCAAGTACCAACTCAATACACTAAATGAAATCACCAAGGAAGAAACAAAAGTACATCATCTTACCCATGCCAGCAGGTCAAAGGACTAGAAATTGCAAGTCATGATATTCACAAGAACAAATTTTCAATCAATGATAGGTCATTCTAAGATAGGAAACAGATGCTTAGTGCATATTAACTGCAGTCTCAGATTCGTACCTGCACAGTTTCCTCATACGAGAATGCAGGATCAATCTTCATTTTCTTTTCCAAGAAGTTGATTGCCTCTTGTTCTTTCAGGCCAGCACTCGTAGCCTGAAAACATAATACTCAATTTTTATTTACCGTCATAATTACATCTAAAAGGTAAAAACATAATGGCAAAAGTTAGTTTGTTTAACAAGGAATCTAGAACCAATTCACAACTTAGTATAACAACTAAACATTTTAAGTAAAAGTAAATTGGCATGAGTTCCAAAGACAAATAAGATAATGCTACAACCCAAAGTAAACCTGCAATCTAAGATCAGTAATCAACAGCCATTTATAAAAACAATATTAGTTTGCATCATCAACTAAGGGAATTAAAGAAATCAGTAGTAAATTGGTTTTATAAATTTAATCTACAACAAGTGCCCATTAGATTTTACAGAAAAAAAAAACTACTCCAGGGTCAAATAATCAGCAAGCCACAGAGCTCCATGAAACCCCATGGCAAGCATCAACTCCAGCTAAGTTAGAGTTTCTCTCCATATACCATCCGCTGGTCTAGCATATCTAGCTGTTTACAACCTATTCATCTACTTATGACAACAAGAACAACAATGATGATGATGTCGATGATGCAGTGCGGCTAGCTTTCATTTACAATTATCTGGAGTTTACCGACATTGGGTCTCTCTTACATCGGCCATCTAGCTCTTATCTACTGCCTGCTATGAAACCCATATAACAATGTTCTGTTCAGATTCCAATATATCTAGCTGAGAACAGTCCAAAATCATTGCATAATAGCAAAAACAATTTGGAATCATACTAAATTATATCCTTGTATGAAATCAAAAAGCATACTGATTCATTCGATGCTCAATGACAAAACTCAAAAAACAGTCATTAGCACCACTATATATGACAATTATAAAAATAATAATAATGTGTCATAAATGTCAGTTTTGTTTAATAGTTTCACATATAACCCAATGACGCTCACCAGTGGCTATTACTGTGACTAATTATTTTTAAAGTAATTTCTAGTTAGCTAAAAACTCAGATTTATCCTAAAAGAAAGAATTACCTTATCTCTTTCTTTCATCTTCATAGTCTCATTGAAGTTAAATTATGTTGATTTAGTAACGAGCTAGAAAAAGAACAATGAGAATAATATAAACCATCGGCAAATCTCGAATCAATTTAGCAGTTGGTTATCAGCTTTTCCAATGCAAAGAAAATATATAGGTCAGGCTATGCCAACCTATAGTGGATGTGAACCTCAGACAATGAGGACGCATCACATCATAACTGCACCAATTTGATCGATCAGGAAGAATACGACTTGTCTTGAGCTAGATCAGTCATGTGGAATAAACAATAGCTCTAAACTGAACAACATCCTATATATGGATTTTTCTTGGCTAATAAAACAATGCATACATAAAGGTGGGCACTATTGAGTTAAAACCCATTACTGAACCAAACCAACCCCATAACTTTGTTCAGATTACAAATGGACTCCATTCAATTCATTTTCAATATTGTAAGATTTCAGTTTATGGTTGTGTAAAATCAAAAACCAGGAAAACAAAACCAGACCCGTATTGATTCGATTAACTTGAGTATGAGCCCGAACTGATCGATTTGGCCCTTCCTAAATAGTTAACCTGACCACACAATTCACCGTTCCACGAAAGTTTCATTTAGATACCCTAGAGGAGATTCCTAAGCTTGCGTGGTTCTTACCTCATTGGTTCTCTCCCTCTCCATCCTCCTCGTCCTTTCCTGTGAATCAAGCTTGCGTGGCACCTATTCTGAGGGCTCAAAAGATACCCTAGAGGAGATTCCTAAGCTCCATAACACTTTGCTGATCTTTGAGATCTGCAAGTTATTTGTTGTCATATATGCAACAATAGCTCGGTGTTTGGCAGCAGTGACCTCACCTATTTCTACTAAGAACCCAATCTAGGTTAATTCAAGGTATTTACTTGATTGTTTTTTCACTTTATGAGAGTTTGCTCATTTAGATCAAATATTGTATAAAGAAATAATCTAGTAAACCTTAACTTGTTGGCATAGTTTTTCCTAGATGTTTGCACTAGTTCTCACTCCCTTGGCTCCCCGCATGACCTCCATCTCCTTGAAACCCATCTCCCTTCCCTTTGCCACTGCACCAAAACTGTATATTTAGTTTGATTTGGTTCAAACAATTGCTCGTTTGGTCCAAGTTCTGATAAAAGTATTCAAAGGGGTGATTTCAGATGAAAGTATCAGGAAACCGAAACTTGAGCAAATTAAAATAGGTCAAGACCAACTGAACAAATTATTTGCTCACTTTCTCATCACTATTGTAGCGACAGCATATGTTGTTTGCATCAGTTTAGCATAACATTAGACTAACTAGATTGTGAACTCCAAGGAATCATGATGATTTTTTATGTGAATCAAACACCTTATTGTACCACAAGTTCAAAGAACTCATCATAATACCTAAACTATGTAATCATACATGCTTCAACAAATAATTCATTACCATATCTAACTTGATTCCAGATAACAAATGAAAAATGTCTACATGAAAAGGATGCAGGACCATGCCTATACCATCTTCCACTCACATATTCTGTATCCAATATAAGAAATCACAAGGGCTCTATGAACACAATTTTTCAAGTATACTACAAAAGAAATCAAGAAAAAAATGATGCAATTGGTGAAATCTGGTTTTTTATATAAATGGTGAAATCTGGCACCACCACAAGTCATCTGGGATAAGATGCATAAAACTAAGCAGGCCTAAGTGTAAAACATTTCATGATAATTAGCACATGAGATTAATCAGGTTTCAACTTTTAAATTTGTACCCATCCCAGCATCCATCTCTATCTTTAGATAATATCCAAAACTGTTGAAATAAGTACAAGAGCACCATACCTTGTGCCCAAAGAAGTGCCCCGCTGGGTCACATTTAAATAGTTGAGGCCCTTTCTCTTCATCAATACCCAAGACCATAGCAACTACATAACAAAAACTATAGTAGTAAGAAAAACAAAGAAAGAGGGGGAAAAGACTAGGAGAATCCATATATAGATGATACTCCATTAATTTCTTTCAGTATTATGAATCTCAGATATTGTCGGAAACTACCTACTCCAAGAGGTCTCATGTAGGCATGCTGGGTGTATATCTGTGATTTGTCTGCTATCCTGTATGTGCATACAATAGAAAATAAGACTACCAATATAAAAAATCCAGCAAGATGAAATACTGAAAGCATTCCAGAGCAGGGAAATAAAAAGGAACATCCCAAATTATGTTGACATACCTAAAAGATCAATAACAGAAAATAGCTGGGGCTATTTAAATAGAAAACAAAAAATATATATAAACTTTAGAAATAACAAGGCTGGTTAGTCATAAAAAGCTCTTAGCCAACAAGCACTGATCCTTTTAGTAGGCAATCATTTAAATTCAAGGAATAACAAAATTACTTTAAGCAAGTCACAAAACTCACCCTTAACCTGAAGGCGAAGTTATGAAACTATGTTGAACTTGACTAGTTATGTCTGATTTGATTAGGGCTACTCAAACCAAACTCATGGGCTAGTTAGTTGTAGTTATCCACATGCATTAAGGCCTTACATTAAAGGAGTAAACTCTTAAAGTTCCTTTGTTTCTTTTCTTTTGAGAAGCAACAAAAGTTGGCTGTTATGAATTTTGCACAGAGAATACAGCTTAATTGTTGGAACAGACCAAGCCATGTTCAACCCTATTAAAACATGTTTGAACTTTGTGTTTGCAAAATGTTAATCTTGTGATCTTGATAACCTCTTTGAAGGTCTATTACAGTTGTAAAGACCCCATCTGAAAGCAATTTGCAAAACCTGAACGATTCATTTCACTAACAAATGATTCTTATTCCAGGTCATTGATCAACAGTCAACAACTGATTATGAACAGATATTGACTAACTGCAATTTTCAGAAAAAAAATTGTTACATTTAGTTATAAAAATTCTGAGCTTGCCTCAAATGAACCTACTCCGAAGGAACAAAATTAAACTTCTACATAGATAGGGATCGCCTAACACTAAAGCCCGACCATCAGATTAATTCTTACTACCAGAAGCGCCAACTACCGGACTTCCTACTTCGACACTGAGTTCAGTGGCTTATTTGGTAAACTTCTCTCAGTGAAACTGCAAACAAATGTTGAATTCCTGATCTTGATCTTTATAAATCTCAATGGCACATCACATGCAAATACAACAGTTGCTTATAAGTTTGCCTGTTTTTTCAACTATAACAGTAAATGAATCCCATTCTCACATGAAAAACATGTATGCATACTTTTCACACATGATGAATTCTTCGCATGTACGTTAGATGTCTTGCTAGAGACGTACAGAATTATAATAATTCACAAGAAAAATCGTACTAATTTGCCATTGGTGGGATATATTATGACATACAACAAATACGGAATCTTACTACAACAATTACAGTAAGGGTGTCACTGCCTAGATGTAAAGGTGCTACAAACTATCAAAAATCTTAAACACCAAAAAGAGAACTCTTGTTAAATCTTAGAAAAAGCACATCCCAGTGGCAAAAGACTGAAGCAGACTGCTGGAATATGCATAAATTGACACACGTGATGATAAAAAGATCAGAATTGCAATTGATTTATTCATTGTAAGATATATAAGCTGGAAGTTAATGACCATACCATTTGGCTAAAACATCTACAGGCATCTCATAACCCCATTTAAAACGAAATTCAGCTGCTTCATTTCTTGCTTGTTGGACTAAAGATCTTGCATCAGCTACAACAACCATATACAGAACAATGTCAATAAAACCAACAAATTATGGTTGAACAAATCATCTGAATCCAAAACAATAACAGCACCAAATAAATCAAATATTCTAATATAAAACATCAAGAGATATTTTTTCAAGAATTTTTACACAAGACTTTGAAGTTGAAGGAAATAGTCCTTTTATAATAACTAAAAATTATAATTGGAAGTAGGATATTAAGGTAGCTGTTGTTCTAAAAAACGTGTCAAGTTGTTCTAATCTAAATAAAAAAGCATCATCGCTATAATACAATGATGTCATCGCCATAATCCAAACTGTTTTGCCTGCTCTTTAATGTACTTGTTGCTAGCCTTCAGATTTTTCACAAGCTTGCTCACGTGATTGGGCCTTATTTATTCTAGAAATAAGTAAGAAATGTAGAAAACCTGTCATCCCAGTTGCTAACAGTCCGAGGTACTTTGTAATTGGAAAGAGATGCGTGACACTGATCTGATCCAGAAGCTTGTCCTGCATTAAGTTTTCCAAGACAAATTAAAAACAAAAATTACACTCCAATAACAAAAACAATATAACATTTTCGATAGTGTTAAAGAGTGAGTTGAAGAAATACTCACGGGAACCTTCTTCTGAGTGACGACGCATACGGAATCCTTTCCTCGGACTCCAATCGACGTGATCCCGGAGGCCTTGACGGCCTTAAACGCATACTCTGTCCCAATCAAGGAAAAGCACGCTTCAAACCAAAATCACAACCCTAAAAATCGCGATTCCTCGTATTCTGCAAAGCCAATAGAACAATCCGGCTTCGAGAAAGCGAAGGATCAAAGGTTACGCCTTGGGTGGGAATCAAAAACCCTAGGGCTTACCGACTTGGTAGAGACGGCCCTCGGGGGAGAAGATTGTGATGTGTCGATCGTAGCCGGCTCCAGTTCCGCGACTCATGGCGCTGTGTCAGCTCTCTCTTCACCCGGGTGCTCTACGGTTTCTCCGCGAGCCTTGGGGTTCGGATCAAGATTTATGTCTATGGCGACGGATCTCAAGCGCTGAGGGAAGGAAGAAGGCGGCCAAGCTGTGCTTCGGCTGCAAGAAAGAAATGCGTTTTTGCTATTACATCCCTAAATATTCTTTTTTCTCTCAATTAACAAAAATATTTTTTCAATATTGACCCTAAATTAGTTCAATTAATGCTTTGCCCCCTGTATCTTTTGCTAACATAAGATGATTTCATGCTTGGGCGATTCCCTATAAAATACTCATATTTTAGATTTTTTTAATTGATATTTCCATTTTTAAACAGTCTTTTTAATTTTAAAAATAATCAAAAATACTTTTCAAAAAAAATTCTACTCATTTTTATCGGTTTTAATTTAAATTGTTAAGATCTTTTTTTAATAACATTTATCATGTTTTTATTGATATACCAAAAACACTATAAATGTTATTAAAAAATATTATAGGAGATAGGCTAATAATTCTTTTAAATCATTTATATTATTTTTAAATAAGTTTTATAGTATTCTTATTATGGTGATCAAATTATTTTTTTATTTCTATCTAGGTAATGTTGTTTCTAAACTAATATAAATACATATTTGAACTATATCAATGCTTCGTAGTGTGTATTGATTTTATTTGATTTATTTATAGTATTTTTATTATGATGACTAAAACATTATAGTAGATGAGAAATTTTTTAAAGAATAATTTTAATATATTTTAAAAAAATTAAGGATACTATTTTAAAAAATAAAATATAAATATTTATTAAAAATATTATATATATATATATATATATATATATATATATATTCTACATGTGTTAATTATGCTCGTGGGTATAGGTATCCTACCCTATTAGAGGTTGGGATATTTTTTATTATCCACATGGTGATGGAGCGATGATGGATGATACACTCCCTAACTCATCCCTACCCATTAAGACGTAAGCTAAGACAATGGATGGACAAAGCGCTCACCTAAGTCAAATCAGGTTAAGCTTAGTTTTGGTTGGGTTGATCAGAAGTCAATTGCAAATCATTTGGCTTGATTGAATTAGATAAAACACTATTGATAGGAAATCTAACATCAAATGACATGTGGTTACCACGCGAGATCCAAGTCACCATCCACTCATTTGCCCATGCAGACAAAGATTCAAATTATAGAACCATAAACCTCTTTTTTCGTCAATTACAAGCTTCATTTTCTTCCGTTATAATAAAAAAAATAATTACAAGCTTTCTTTTCTTCCATTATTATGATAAGGAAGGACATTACAAACTTTCTTTCCCTTATTCAAAGTACAAAAATACAAAAACACATTCTAAATAGGGAAATGAGAAAGGACTCTCTCTATTCTCAAATTTCTCGAACCCACATTTAAAGACCTAGGATTACTAACCTGAGTGTCAGATGGACCAAGCTAGGAAACCTCCCCCAACTCTAGTCTTCATGTGGTGGCATAGTGGGAGCGTAATACTTCCATCTCAAGAGCATAATATTTCCACCTCAGGAGACCGACACCTTCACCTTGGATTCACCTTGAAGCCATCTTGGAGTCACCTCAGATCCACCTTGGAGCCATCTCAAAACCACCTCAAAAATATTTCAAACAATCCTACGCGAACGGGTTTGGACTATGTTAGGTTGACCAAGATACCAATGATATTTTTTCCTAACAATTTAGCACTAAAAAGAGGGCTCGATGTCACAAGAATGTCTGCTTACCAACCCTCTCAATGAACCATCCAACGAGGAGGCTCTGCCTCCAACCCACATCACTTTTGCTCGAGGGTCAACTGTCATCATTCTCATATGTGGATATTTCAACCTCAGCACAAACACCGATGAGACACTGACGTCCATTCAACGACTCAAGCCGTCGCTCCCTAAACTCGATCCACTTAGTCGTTTCTGCCAAGGTATTCCTAAACCTCGCCTATCAAGTGTTAGGATCGAGAGCACTAAGAGAGGGGGGGTGAATTAGTGTAGCGGAAAACTTTCTGCGATTAAAATTGAAAGCTGCGTTCGAACGATAAAAACAACTTCTGCATGAAAGTTGATACTAAGCAAGATTAAAATCAAACTATGCAGGTAGTTTGCATCTATGATGAAAACCAGAATATCGGCGCAAACTGAAATCCGATGTTCGTACGAAGAAACTGATTTACGTCTAAATGCTGATTCGTAAATCACTTGATTAGATAAGATACAGTTTAAGCAAGAGTATAAAGGCAGTGTGCAGTTATGGTAAAACTCAAAACGTAAATGCAATCTGCAATATGATGATCATACGAAAAAGCAGATTTACGTCTAAACGTAGATTTACGTCTAAACACAGATTTACGTCTGAACCTTGAAACTCGTTCGTAAAATCGCAGAGGGCAGTAAGCTATTGAGAAGTTTGCAGTGAAGGTAAAATGCTCAAAGGAAATGCAAACCGAGATTTAGAGTGGTTGGTCAATCTTGACCTACTCCACTTTTGGCTTCCTCCACCGACGAGGTCACCGACGTCAACTAGAGGCCTTCCTTTAATAGGCGAAGGTCAACCACCCTCTTACAAATTCACTCTTTTTGACGGGCTTAGGAGACAACCCTTACAGAAGTTTTCTCTCCTCTCTTTACAACTCAAACTTTGAAGAACAGAAAGAGGAGAACTAGCAGTTTTGAGCTCTAAGAACCACAGAAAGACAGCAAGATTTCAAGTGTGTGTTCTGTGCTTTCAGTGCTGAATGGGTGGGGTATTTATAGGCCCTAACCCAGTTCAAATTTGGAGCTCAAATCTGTCAATTCCCGAAATTCCGGGATCAGGCGGTTGCACCTCCTGACTAGGGCAGTTGCATCGCCTGGCAGAGCTCAAAGACTGAGCCTCTGGGCGGTGCCACCTCTGTCAGGGGCGGTTGCAGCTCTCTGCCAGAGCTCGAAGACCGAGCTCAGGCGGTTGCACCGCCTGACTGGGGAGGTTGCACCGCCTGGCAGAGCTCGAAACTTGAGCTCTGGCGATGCTACCTCTTGACAGAAGAGGTTGCACCGCCCAGTCTCGCTCGGAGACTGAGCCCAGGGCGGTGCCACCTCTTGGCTGGGGCGGTTGCACCGCCCAGTCTCGCTGGGAGACATAGTTTGGGCGGTGCTACCTCCCTGCCTGGGCGGTTGCACCTCCCACAGCAACCTGGGTCCGAATGGGTTAATCCATTCGGCCCAATTTGATTCTTTCAGGGGCCCAATTGCCCCAAGATTAAGCTAATAGGATCACCTCCCATTTCTAACTTAATCAATGTGCTAGCTACGATTTTTTCCTAAGACATATTCTGCAGCTTGCTCCGGTGCGTCAATCGCTTCTTCCGGCGAGTTTCCGACGAACTTCCGTCAATCATCCGACGAACCCTCGGTAATCCTCATGCGGACTTCGGGCAAACTCCTGGACTTGCGACGATCCACTTGGCAAGTTCCGACGAGCTCATTTGGCAAGCTTCTGGACTTCTCGGATTTGTTCCCGCAGAACCTCCGACGACTATCCGAACTTCCGTCGAGCTCTTGAACTCCCAACGTGATCATTGTCATGACTCCGGCGCAACTCCTGTTGCATGTCTTACTTTTATCGTAGTTAATCCTGCACACTTATAACAAAAACTTCGATCGAGATAATTAATCCTAAGCAATTAACCAAGTTGTCCGGCATGTCATTGGTCCCTTGACGCTTCGTCCGATTCTTTGGCGCATCGTCCTTTCCTGCAGTCTATTGCCCAATCGGTCAGTTGACTCCGCAACTCCGATATCCTTGGCATAATACCCGCTCTTCTTGGCCTGATGCCCGAGTCCACGACCCGAAGCCTTCTGTAGATACGTCGACCGATCCACCGGCCCGACGTCCAATCTTCTGACATGTTCCTCCGGCACAATATGATGTTGTTGCTTTAATTGTCTCATCCTGATCGAAACATCCTGCGTCACTCAAAACGCAGATTAAATCATAAACATATATCGAGTAGTTTCATCATCAAAATACGAGATTCAACATCAAGTGCATATGCTTATGGGCATATTACAAATTGTTGCCCTACTCCTACCTCAACTGACCCAACAAACAACATCGTCATTTCAACCACGGATGATGCCTTAAATGCCAATGATATCGACACTCATTATAATCCACATAACTGACATGATGCTAGCATCTTACGATTGCATAAGGTTTGTGGAACTACTAGCCAAAGGAGCACCCCGCTCCCTAATAGTGGAGCTCGATGCACTACTACACTATTACTTTACTTTACTCTACCCTAATCCAAGGCCCAATCAGTGGATTCAATGAATGACTCCATAAAGGTCCAATTGTAATAAATGGACCAATGCTTAGACGAGATGTGGTAAGAGTTCTAGTAGTACATGAGGGAGAATCTAGTCAATCCCACCTCAGGTTGATCCTCATTCACCCAAAATATTCAAGAGGAACTAATCCCGACCAACTTCCATCTCCTATTGCTTGAAGCCTTTGACGATAATATCGACCCAATTGAACACATTATCGCCTTACATGCTTAGATGTCTCTTTATATCTTTATAACACCCTAGACACTCTAATGTGTCACATGTCCCTAACGATGCTAAGAGGCCCGGTGCAGAAGTGATACACTCAATTGAAGCCACTCTCGATTGGCTACTTTGCTCAACTCGTAAGAGAGTTTGAAATATACTTTAAGAATGTACGTTTGAGACTATCGATGACAATATTGCTTGAACTCGGGTAGGAGGAGGAAAAGATACTTTCTGACTTCATCGCTTAATTTACCAAAGAATATGAGGCATGTAAGAAGTTCATCCATCACTTGTGATTCAAGCCTCAATGATGAGGCTTAGGTCTTTTCTCATTTTTTGGTCATTGGCGGAGAGGCCATTAACGACTATACTGGTGAGTCAGGAAAACCCGACCTATGTGAAGAAAAACCCATTATAGTAGAAACACAGGCCCCTCGTGCTCGAAACACTTGAATAAAAAAAACTCGACCGACAAGATGAGATCCCAAACGCTCCCATATCGGACAAACTAAACAACTCACTTCAAACCCCTCTTGTAAGAGCCCCGTGGTTGTCAGGTGAGTTCTAAGTCGCCCTCTACCCATCTTCTTATGTGGACGAAGATTTAAAGCATGGAAACACAAGCCTTTTTCTTATCTATTATAACAAGGAAAGTAATCACAAGCTTTCTACTCATCTTTTACCACGGAGAAAGACGATCATAAACATCATTCTCTTCGTTTATGATAAGGAACGATATTACAAACTTTCTTACCCTCCTTTAATGTATAAAAACATATGAAAGAATTTTTTTCTTTCTCGAAATACTCAAGCTCATATTTAGGGATCTTGAATTACCAACTTAAATATCGGAGGGACCAGGTCGAGAAATCTCTCATCATTCAAGGTATACAAATATATCATAAATAAGGAAATAAAAGAGTCGGAAGGGTTTGGTCTTCATACAAGTGGCACCTCGGGAGCTTAACACCTCTACTTTAGAGCCACCTTGAAGTCATCTCGTAACCGTCTCGGATCCAACTCAAAACCACTTTTGATCCACCTTGGAGCCACTTCAGATCCACTTTAGATAATCCTACAAGTTTGAACCACGTATAATTACCCAAAATATGTCAATGATATGTTCTCTTAACAATTACAAACAAATATTATTTTTTATATTTATATATTATTATGATAGGTAAAACTTTACAAATAATAATACTATTATTATTTATAAAATTTGATTCTATTAATTAATTATGATGATATTTTTATTTTTAAAAATAAAAAAAATAATTAAAAAATTGGAGAACCCGTTGGTTTTCCATCCCAACCGGAGATTCTCTATCCAAGTTCTCGTCCTGGTCTCAACAAGGAAGATGATGAAGATTAAGGATTAGGGATAAGAGGACAGAGACACAAAAATACTTTCTGCCTCGCCCCTCTTTACGGATTACCGAATAATCTAGTCTTGGATATCGGATGTCGGATCTCAATTAAACTTGGGATTCGAATCCGTTCTGGAAATTCCATGAGTTCAAGAATGGATACCCACGTCATCGGATCAAATTCTCAAAACAAAGAAGAAGGCGCGATTGAGCTTGTGTCTCAACTCGCGGGGTCCACAGGCGCGGAATCAATGAGGGGGCGCTGTTCCGTGTCTGGTCACTGTTGCGTCTCGTCACGCTAAGAATCTGACTGCATCGGTGACGCACCGATGAATGGATCGCAGGGTCTCATCCACCGCCGAGTGGAAGAGAAAAAGGCCCTAATCCTCGTGAGAAACTAGGAGAGGGTTTCTTCTTCTTTCCTTTTCCGGTCCTCGATCTGTCTACCCAAGGCAGAAAGAGGGGTCTCGGGTCTCCGGCTAGGGTTACGATTCTGCAGATCGGGGGGTTGGATCTCGAGGTGTCTTGGCTCGAACCGACGGCTGTCGCCGGTGGCATGTCGGGGCCTGGGTTCCAAAGAGTGCTTTTTTCTTGAGTTTTCGGGGGTGACGCGGAGGGTGAGGTAGGGACGGCGCAGCAGTCGGCGTATTTTGGCTGCCAATGCTATTTGAGAAAGTGCGGGGGTATTTTTCGGTGATTTTTAACAGGCCGAAAGGGTTGGGCTGCAATGTCGTGGGCGGGACCAGAAGATATCTTTCTCTCCACCTCCCTAGCGAGCTACCTTGACAGTGAGTTTGTCATTACCTTTTTCTTCTTCTTGCCCTTTTGTTGTGTAGCTAGTTTTCTTGTTGTAAATTTATTCTTGAATAGATATCTGTAATGGATTAGTGAGAAAATCGTAGTATTAATTTTCTTATTATCATTTTGGATTTGAATTTTTTTGTTACATCTATGTACTTGCTTACTCATACTTTCGTTGAAAGTTCCAATTTTGTTGACCTCTGTTATATTAGCTTTGCTTTTATTATGTTTGCTATTTCGTTTTAATTAGTTAGAAAATATATTGCTTTGGTTTGTCTGGTTGTGGTTTTTCTTTAAGGGCGACATGAGTTTCATGTTGATCTACAGATTCCGTAGTTATGATACCTCTGCAAATTATTTTGCGTTCCTTTTTCTGCAAGAATAGTCGTCAAAGTGTGTTCTTGTGTTAGACAAAATTTCCAACTGATAAAGTCGATGTTTGTAGTTATTAGGATAAAGTGGATCCTCAAAGAATATTCTGCCCATTGCGTGTGAGTAGGCTTTTATTGAAGGATGAATTCAGACATATGGGGGAATTAGGTTCTTACATAATGCAGTTTCTGATGATATTTTGAGTTAGGTTGTGAAAGAGGAACCCTACAACAGGATATGGCTGTATGTTTTAATTCAGTGTTTAGTTAAACTAGCAAATTATAATTCATGGGGGTAATGAAGTGTATGACCTTTCCAGATAACAACCAAACTAAATGCAAATTATTACTTAAGGTGGTTCCTTATCTCATTCTTCTCTTATCGTGTTTTCAACGCACAAAGAATATGATAATTAGATGTTTTTTTAACTGAAACTCTTATTTCCGTGATCCATGGGATACTGCAGCTGCTCCACTAGGCAATGATAATAAAGGCATTCTCTGGTTATAAGGTTAGTCTTTAAGCACTGATATGTTTTCTCCTTGCCCTGATTTTCATCTGCAAGAATCCATCTACCTTTAGGCCACTTCAAGTATCTCGATACATTTTCCAAGGTTTGCTTGGTTGTTTGAAGTGTTTACTAGCAGTAATTCTAAAGGCAGAGGAGCTAATTCAATATGCAGTGTGCCCTTTCTGGAGGACATAAGCAAGGACAATGATGATATATTTTGGTGTTGATCTGTAGCTTTTATTGTCACCATTTTATATGTGTTTGGTTGCAAGCAATTGTAACGATGTTTCACACTTAACATTGAGAAAACAAACCATTTTTCCTCTAGTCTTCAGTGTCATCATGGACCAGTTTCTGTTATCTCATAATAAAATGAGGAATCCTTCCACTCAATTTATTAGATGCACGGAGAGTGTGACTTGGACAGTTTTTATTTTTCACAGAAAAGCTTCTTGTATTATTACGTGATGGGCGAAAGCTTCTAGGTGTTCTTCGTTCTTTTGACCAATTTGGTATTCTTCCATCCTTTATTTGTAAACTGTGTTGCATTTGCTCTGGCAATATGAGATGCTTATCAGAGTGAATTTTGATTGTTTACAGCAAATGTGGTTCTTGAAGGTGCTTGTGAGCGAGTGATTGTAGGTGATCTCTATTCTGATATTCCTCTAGGCCTCTATGTGATCCGTGGGGAGAATGTTGTCTTAATAGGAGAACTGGTATTGATGTCTCTTTTGATGCTTATATGACTTTAATATGTTGAATCTAATATTGACACCATTTTGTTTACTGTACACTGCTCATTATCTAAAAGGACTTGGAGAGGGAGGAGATTCCAGCCCACATGATTTGTGTTTCAGTTGCAGAGATTAGAAGAGTGAGCACCATATTTAAGACTAATCTGGATAAGTTTACTGTTCTACATACTTCTAGAGGCATTATTATATTTTCATGTGATGTTTCTGGATGCCTCTGCATTCGTTACCGTTTAACTTGTGTGCGTGCTTTATGTGCATTCCTTTGCATATTTCTTTTCTTTCT
This sequence comes from Musa acuminata AAA Group, assembly GCF_036884655.1. Lineage (NCBI taxonomy): Eukaryota > Viridiplantae > Streptophyta > Magnoliopsida > Zingiberales > Musaceae > Musa > Musa acuminata. Next base: position 29,254,046 of record NC_088347.1, on the reverse strand, counting down.
GCCAACTTGATCCTGTTTATAGTCCAGTAGGTGGATTTGTGTCTAAATACTGTTGGAGTTGAATACTTGATTGCATCTAACTACTGTACATTTAGTTTTATTTTTCCCTTGTTTTGTATATTTTCTCCATGTCCATCATTGTTGTTTTGCGTAATCTTAGTAGCAAATTTTTAGACCTATTTTTCCATAAAACTATAGTCATGTACTCTATTTTGTGTAGTGACTAAATTTGGATAGTCAGTCATATTATGAGTTCAGTTTTGGAAGATACAAATGTTAGGATTTGTAGGATTATGTGTTTATGATGAAGGAAAGTGTTGTACTTTCTTATGTCAAAAGTTCTAATTGGCCTAGAATTCCACTCTAGACCCTTAACGTTATGGCACACTGTTGAGTGACAATGAAAAATGCATATGAGGTCGTAAGTGAAATTTGAGCTTCGACTGCTGTTAATCTGTAGTTATTACTGCTTTCACTTATGATTCCTGTATGTTTATCTTATTTTCTTGTCTTCTGTGTGTGCGCTGCAATAGCATAAATAATATTGTTTAGAACTTGAAAACAGTCAGATTAGATGTACTCGCATCTGATTGGTTTTCCCTATTATCTTCTTATAATAATATCTTCTTTTCTGTTGTTTCCTCCTGAGAGTGGACCATAAAGCGTGTTGAAAGACAATTTCAGGAGTTTTATCTATACCACCACATGACATCTATTGCAGTGTATTTGGTATCAGAGCCTTTGTCATCATGAATTTATGAAATCTTTTTGTTGGCTGCATTTCTGTTATCTATGTGGTGGGAGATTTCGTGAAAGCACAATTGTGCCATGAGCACTACATGTCATACCCACTGCCATCAACAAAACCTAGCTTCTCAAAGATGAGCACTAAAATGGTGTGCTTTTTAAGAATTTGAACAAGCTTTATGTGCACAGTTCTGGAACATTGTTAGGAGCTTGCTAAAGCACTTCTTGCACCTGTTTTCCATGACGCATTTCCAAGGCCCAGTTGATAATTAGGATATGTTTGGCCAGTAGTTCATACACTTCTGTTACATGTTGACGGTGGAAGTAGCATGTTCCTCATTTATCATATAAAAGTATGCTTGAAGCTTTTCTTTCAGTGATTATACTGTGGTGTATTCTTGTGACAGGCACAAAAGGCAGAAAGGGATGCCACTGATCTGAAAGGGTCCATGAGAAAGAGGATGGAGTTCCTCGATCTGGATTGACGGCATGCTCTGCCCTCCTCGCCCATATCCATTACCATTTTGATGTGTTTGAATCATCTCGTCCGCATCTTTTATCGCGGTTTCTTTCTGAGTTCAACATAAAACCCTTTTACTGCCCTAAGCTGCTCTAGTTCTGCTGCTAAGTCGAAATTTAGGTCTGTACCATTGCTCTTTCCTACTGTGATTTATTAACGACTTCAAGGTTTCATATTCTCCTGGATTTGTGGAGTTTGTTATAGTGACGATGACTAGCATTGTGCAACTTCTGTTGGAATGGTTCTTGCAATTAAAACAGGTTACCTTTGTGTAGACACATCTGATGATTTGTGTATATAAAATTTAGATCTGTCATAATCTAATGCTAATATTAAGCTCTTCTATCTCCACAATTAATGTAATGTTTGTTCATCTTGATCACACAAGTGTATCATTTATGTATATCCATGTTAAAGGTGTTACATAGACCAAGGTTGGCAGGTGCCGTCACTTTTGTAAGATGAAACAAGCTTGGGTTTAGGAATTTTTCTTCTATCAACAGTCCTGGAACAGTAGACAAATTTCTACAAATAAATGTGTCACACCTTCGAAAAATCTAATATGAAATTACCCAAATAGTTAACCATGTGGTGTGCATCGGAGTTTCATTTCTATGCATGTCGCGCATCCATTATCACTTTCGTTATTGTCCTCGATAACGAGCTCTTATCAACAAATGAGCAACATCCAAAAGATTGAACTTTTTCATGCATTTTTCATCCCGTATCAAACGCTGTCTTCCCAATTAACCGCGTTCTTTAACGAGTTGTGGATTGTTCATCTTGTTAACTCGCTGGTTTTAACGACAAATCACGTATACTACAACAACGAACCATCAATAATTATTGTTGCATAAACAATAGTTAATAACTGGGAAAGAAACTTGCGACAAAAACAACACATCTTTAAGGTTCAACAAACAGATCAAACCACGACTTCAGATCACACAATAGGAGAATTCGCAGCAGTCACCGTAGATGAGCTGCAAAACTCCACGGTTTAATACAGCAAAACAGGATGATTGACAATGAGTCAGATGAACGAACCGCCCATCATCGACAAGAACATGCAGCAAAGAACCAATGGGTGCATGAAACCAGACTTTAAACAAAAGTTTAAACATGTGTTCTCATGATGTCTGAGATCAACATTACCCAATACTGGTCAAAATCATTTGTGCTTCAAGAGCCTCTGGGTTGCTTCAGACTTCAGCCTTAGTAAGTACGAGAAAGCATCATTAAAATAACTATCAATTGCATCTTCCCATTTCTCATAAACATAGAAGGCAAAGAAAGTTATAAAGACACCTGTGGCAACAGCAAAGATCTTCTTTGTTATATCAATGGTTAGCATCATTTTAATGTTCTTGGACATCAGCGCAAAGAAGTATCATCTTTACCTATTTTGTATACTGTCTGCAGTGACGTCGTGCCCAGGACATTGAGAGCTAATAAGAAGATAATCACCTGTTCGATTTCAACATGAACATTAACAGCGTGAGCACTAGGAAATTAAGATTGTGATTGAGAAAAGTAGGATCACATTAGACTATTGGGAAATTAAGAAGAAATGTAATATGCAAACAATACGTAATTACACACCTTAAACATTAATGACCAATCCTTTCCCTTGCAAAGAGATCTCAATATGCCAATTCCATTGTTCCATGAATAAGTGGCTGAACAAGCAAGGCTACGTGCCTGCTCTACTGATATGTTAAAATATGAAGGTGGCATTTTCTCAATTTTGTACCCAAATCTGCACACACAATATTTTCTTATGATCCATCAAGAAGAAAAGTATATGGTGAGAACTCAAATAAAGTGCTGCAAATGCCAACAGAAATCAAAATGTCTTAGGATAAAATGAGAATATCTATTTCTGTCAAAAGTTATTCCAGTGACATCATAAAGAATAGTTATGAAACACGATGAGATCAACTGGCCCAATAAAGGTGCTTGTGTTTTAGCAACAAACTGGATAAATTTTATACAGATAAACTGAAACATACTCATTCTTGTTATAGATGAAAGTGAAATTAAGAACCATATATTTTCTAGAAAATGATTAATTATTCTACGTCTAAAAGACTAAAATCATCAACTTATGTTTAATTCCTTAATGCAACAGAAGGCTTTTGAGTGATAATCTACTTGACATGGTTATACACTGTCCCACACAACAAGTAAAGAAATAGATAAATACTAAAAGATAGTGAAATATGTAACAATAAGATGCAGAGAAACAGGACGCTCTTACATTTTCTTAGGCAAGGCACCATGAATAAACAAGAATAGTGCAACAAATGAGAGAAGCTTTGCCATTGCTGTAATCAACGTATATCCACTTGTGAATAAGTAATAATAGATGGCAATCAAGAGTAGCAATGCTGTGACCGACTGTTTCTGATCTTTCCAGAGAAGTGTGTTGGCAACTGAAACACAGAATTAGTGCATCACTCAGTAACATCAAGCAACTAAATCGCCAATACGTTCATGTAATACATCCATACTTTTTCCACCTCCCAGATAGAGATAAGCTTTGGATGTTGTCTTTTTATGCTCAGCTTTCAGATGAGAGTATGACTCGATCGTTTTTTCCAGGCCATCCTATAATCACATGATGAAGCAGTTTATAATGAATAATTAACAGGTGCAGATGCACCTAAAAGATAAAAAAAGAATATGAACTTATATGTAAAACCTTCAGAGACACAATAGGCTCATAACCAATCTGATCTTTAGCCTTTGAACAATTAAAAGTCCTGTTGCAGGATAGAAGTCTAATCCTTGATGGTGTCAGCTGGGGCACAGGCATTCCATACCGAGACAACAGCTTGTATGTCGACTCTACCATGTGAGCAATTGGCATCATAAAAGTGACAGGAATTTTTGTACTAGGCCTGCAATAAAGAAAACTCAGCATTATCATTGATCGCTAAGAAGATGAACCATCTTCCTGAATGTTTGTGAAAAAGGGATCGGAGAAGCTAAGGGGAGGACGGAGAAGGGAAAGTAAGACATATGATTTAACTTACTTGTCATAATTCTTCATTATAGTTGCTCTTAATAACATGAGAAATACAAAGAATCAAAATGGTTCTTTGATTCTTTCAAATCCACAAACAGATTTTAATCTAAATTATACTTCTCCAATATGTTTTTACATAAGATTTAAAACACCTAAAAATGTGAGCATAATAAAATTATCAAAATCATACTCAACTTTTATATCCAAGATCTTCAAGTATCGGTGACATAAACTCCATAAATTTTATTGATTCTTAGATTCAAAATGGTTCTTTGATTCTTTCAAATCCATAATGTGCAAACAGATTTTAATCTAAATTATACTTCTCCACTATGTTTTTGCAGAAGATTTGAAACACCTAAAAATGTGAGCAGAACAAAATTATAAAAAACATATTCACCTTTTATATCCAAGACCTTCAAGTATCAGTGACATAAACTCCCAAAACTTTATTGGATCCATGTTTGTTATGAAATAGGCCTGCAGCAAAAGGTATGTCACAGAAACATCATAAGAACTTAAGTAAACAAAAGGCATACCTGTCCTCCAGCTTTCTTTGCACCCACTTCAGAGGCTAGAGTTTGCTCTGCACATATATGAGCATGTGCCACATTTTCAACGTATGTGAAGTCATAGACATTATTTCCATCACCAATGATATACTGATAGAGAAGAAAAAGAAGACAATGGTCAACGGAAGTTCATAAATTGAATGACACCTCTTATGTTATACTAATTCCATAAGACTTCATACTATTAAAACCGGTGAAAAAACAAGTATAGTAAAAGTGACAAAGGCATATGCATTTTTCACTTCAGATAAATCAATTTGGCCTACAGGAAAACGAAGATGAACCTTAGAAAAAGTAAGCCTATCAGTTAAAAACTTCACTCTTGGAAGCCTCAAACATAATCAAAGGAATTATCAAGCAAGTTTGTTTTATAAATATGTATCAAGAAGTATGAAGTTAGAACATGTTGCCTTAGCCTTCCCAGCCTTTGCAGCAGCAACTAGTGATGGCACCAACAATCTATCACCAGGGCCAAAGATGCTACTAGGGCGTATACAGCATGTCAGAAGCCCATTCCTACCATTAGCTTTTACAACCAGTTTTTCTCCTTCTGCTTTAGTCTCTGAATATGAATCATTGAACTGGTGCAACATAACAACTCCAAGAGTCAAAAAGATAAAGAAAAACAAAAAATCTCAAACAGAAAAGGCATACAATATTGCAAAGTAAAGATTTCCAATGTGACCTTATCTGGGTATGGCATTGTTTCATCCCCATTGAAAATTCCATGCACACCATCAAAGACCACACTAGGAGAGCTAGTGTAGATTAGTCTCTTAACTTTGCACTCGATACAAGCATCAATAACATTTTTGGTACCTGCAAATGCGCAAGTACCTCTTAGTAGAAGGGAAATAATATTAGTCTTGGTGGGTTTCAAACAGACTCCCATAGTACCACAGTGTGTTGAACTTGTACACCAATGCCACTTATAACATGTTTTTACTCAGCCTACCAATTTCTTTATGACAAATAACAGCGTGAAAATTAACAAGAACCACTTAACTTCTAACCTTCAACATTCACAGAGTAATGAAGCTGGTGGTTGTTGATGGATGAATCAGGAGCAGCCATATGGAAAACAACCTCAATCCCTTCAAATGCTGTAGAAAGGAATTATAAAGAAACACTAAGACAGGGAAATAGTGCATCCATCATATTTATAAGTATAAGAAACTGGTGAAATTAGAAATAGATAAAAATGTATTACTTATTCTGCACAACTTTGCAGTTTTTCTGTAGCTTTAAAGATACTTTAGACCCTAACATCGATGGACAAAGGAAAAAAAGAAAAGAAAATTATTTGTCCTGTTACTCTTGTCCTAGTCTCATAGCCACTTCTCCTATGACTTCATGTTTGCATTTGCAGGCATTCCTCCAGCAACTTTGTTTTCTCTCCAAAATAGGTTAGCATTTCCAAGATCATATGAACAACTATTTATGACATCACATTGCTCCAGAAAATCAAAGTGTACTCACAGTCGACAAATAAGGGATCTAAGCAACAAACAATGATGATGTTTACATTGTACTTAATCATTGATAATTATCGAAAAGATACCTTAATAATTGTCAATAAGATAATTAGATATCTTGTTTCTACTAGGAACCAAAATCTCCTAAAATACATTCAGGACATGCAAAGAAAAATAAGATGATCTACAGCTAGAAAAAGTAGATTACCGAAGCCATAGCATACACATCGAGATCAGATATATGTTTAGCACATAATTGAATAGTTTAGCCCTCCAAACATAATATTGTCACCAGGTAACTTTTGGACTGAAATATTCTGAACTCTTTGAAATGCTAAAATGTGAAGGAAAGCACAATAATCAAATTTGGATCCAAATCTAACTAATTTAACTTTTCAAAACTATAATCAAACCATACATTTTAATGTCGCGAAAATGCAATATGTCAATCTTAGAAACCAAAGGCATTTGCTTCAGTTGTTACCATGCCAGATGATACTTAAATCTATAACCAAGTGCATGATGTTGTATATAAATTATTTCAAGGGATGGGTCCTTGTCATGTTGTTTAGAATATAAACAATAGGAAGACAAAGTCCAAAGCAGAACACCATAGGGTCAATACATTACTTGGCAGCAGAACTTTCTTTATTTCATATCAGCTATGTATAACTAAGAGCATGTCTCCTAGGTTGACATTTCATCGATGAGCTTATTAAGTGTCCCGCATCTGTATGCCTATTTGACACGCTGGTAGATATGAGTCATGATTCTCGGGGATGTGTGCAAGAGTCAAAATAACACTATATGGATGGATCAAGAAAAGTGCTAAGATAGAGTCACAATGAAACAAATAGCATTTACATGATAGAGCCAATATTAAGCTTGTTGCTAGGAGAGGGGGGTTTTATTGTACTGAACTAAGTGCCTTCTAGATTGAACTGAAATAATCTAGATCATGGATACAATAATAGAAAATTAGAAGATGTGTATCATGAGCTTGCTGAAGTCTTCAAAATGGAATTAATATCATATAAATTGTAAATCCTAAATTGCATAGATAAACATAGTCCACAGAAATTTCCCGGCTTTGTATAATATTTTTTTGTTAGAGAACTTAGATTATAGATATCTGCTGATATATTATTAGAGATGTTAAATTGTATGATGGATTAATACGTCATGATTCATACACTCCATGAATCACCATCAGGATTTCCAGAAGTTCTAAACCATTATCGATCTGTTACATGATATAATGTTCTTGAAAACAATGTTTCCAAAAGTATATCAAGTCAAAAAAGACATTATACCAAACAGTATCTTAAGGCTGTCATGGTGGATCCTCTCAAAAGTCTATATGCCCTGGAAACTTTTCTGCCAAATGATGCATGAAAGTAATGCAAAACAGCATGCTTTTGGTTCACTGAACCCTATTAAGTCCACAACTAGCAGTTTTCTTTAAACCCAACAACATAAGCAAGTCAAACAATGAAACAGCACCGGTACTTACACCTAACTGTTTTTTTCTTTCCAAAATGAGCTGCATGTTCACTGATGTATTAGCAACTTTTCCTACTTACTATGCACATTGACTCTCCCTGACAGGACTTATTATAAATGCATGGTTTTTCTTGTAAAGTTGACTCTATGAATTTTGAAATAAGGTAAAGCAAAAGAGGAGACTAGGATGCTTTTCTCTTTACAATGCCAAACACCATATTCCTTGGTCCTAGTTTTCGTGACCATGCATCTTTCTGTGGTGGTGTCATTTGCTACTCATCTGATGATACAGGTTAGTGGATATGGTCTTTCATGCCTCTCAACTCCATCTTACTGATGTCGTTCAGTCCATATTCTGTCAACCTTTGATCAGCTACAAACTACATATTGTCTTTCTGTGGTGGTGTCATTTGCTACTCATCTGATGATACAGGTTACTGGATATGGTCTTTCATGCTCCTCAACTCCATCTTACTGAAGTCGTTCGGTCCATATTCTGTCAACCTTTGATTAGCTACAAACTACATATTGTCTTTCTGTGGTGGTGTCATTTGCTACTCATCTGATGATACAGATCAGTGGATATGGTCTTTCATGCTTCTCAACTCCTTCTTACTGATGTCGTTCGGTCCATATTCTGTCAACCTTTGATCAGCTACAAACTACATATTGGACTTTTGAACCCCCCACCGCCCCCAACCCAAAAATAAAACAAGATCTATCAACAAAATCTCTTATAGCACGTATATTATTTTTTATAACAACAATAGAAAAATGGTATCTTTCTTCTAATGAGCCGACGGCTTTTTCCTTAAAATCACAGCTCCGCGTTTGACCAAAACGGACATGTCAACAAAAAGCATTTACTCTAACAGATTATTTAGCTACAAGCCCTCCCAAAAAGCCGGCAGCGGCTGGAAGAAAACCAAGCATCCCAGAGGAAAGATGGGGAGGCGGCAGATGCAACCCATTACCGCGGATTGGGGCGACGGTGCCGCGTACCTTTGACGACATGGGCCCTATTGCGTAGATCGGCGGAGACGTAGGCGGCGCGGCCTGATTGGAGGGCGTGGCCAAGGGCGCCGTCCTCCTCCTGGGGGTCAAGCGAGATGGAGGGAGCGAGGTCGGCGACCCGGACGCACCAGATGTCGGAGCGAAGAAGCATCTCGACCAGGTGCCGGGCGGCGAAGCCACGGCCGCCGGTGACCACGCACCACCGCTCTTCTCCTCCGCCGCCCATCCTCTCCCCCCTCTTCGTTTGGCCGCCCACCCGAAGGCCGAATCAAAAGGGTTACGGGATTCGAGTTCGCTCTCGGTGATGTTTTCGAAATGTGCGTCATTTCTTATTCCTTCACCTGTGTTTAGGTTAACCGCGGTATTACATACGGTAAAATTATACACGGCGAATTCTCGAAAATAATTGCTTTTTTTTTTTTTAATGTTTCTAACACAGCATTCCTATTTTAAAAAAAAGTTATGAAATGACACTCTTTTTCTCACAAGATTGATCAATTTAACCCTCTCAATTATAGTTCTTCATCGTCCATCGCTCATCATCAATTGTAAAAAGAATAAGATGAGAGGACCTTTATCGTTATAGAAGGGTCGATCCACGCACTCTCATTGTTGATCACATAGGATGAGATGATAAAAATGAGGGAGCACACCTTCATCGTCATAATCTCGTGCAAAGGTCTAAGTGTATAGTGATTTAGATCAAGACAACAGGTCTATAAAAAAATAAATAAATGGGATCTTTTTACATCGTCAAATGTGTTATTTGGGTAATTTACTCATAAAAGTCCCTCATAAATTTTTTTATTAGAAAAAGTTCCTTTATTGAAAATTTATTTATTTTCTTAAATGGGACGAGTTAATCATATTCTTTCGCATTTAGTATTAAATTTTTGAACTTTTTGAAAATTACAATGGAGTCTCTATGATTTTGAAATTATTATAATTTACTTTTTAACTTTAACAACGCAGTATAGCATCAAAGTGAAGGGTAAACTAATCATTTCATCCATTTAAGCAAAGGGACAGTTGTCGAATTGAATGGTAGCTTCATGAGCCACTCCGAAGACGCCGAGAGTGAACAGACATGTCCGTTTCCTCGACGCCCCCGACAACCAACGGGTGGACCCTTCCATCTCCGCAAGGTGGAGGCGAAGTATGTCAACAACTCCCTCTTCACCGGCGACTTCGCTAGTGACACCGGCGCCCACCTCATCGACAAGGTGATCGACTCCTGCATGGACCGACGGCCTCACTTGAGGCACCCTAGGTTGCGATGCCGAGATCATAACCGACAAGCTCGGCAATGAGGTGGCCACTAACGTTGGCGGCATTTGCCCCGGCTGCGACGAGTCGTTCAAGACGATCGACTTGGACGAGCCGTTGGGGACCGGCGGAGGACGAGCTGCTGGAGAAGTTCGATCAGTTCCGGTGGTTGTTCGAGTCGATGGGGACTTATGGGTGGGGAAATGGGATTTGGGCCAAAGGAAATGATTAGAACAGCGATGGTGGACAGCGGAAGGAGGTGCTCAACAAAGCCATGGAGGCCTCTTATCCGCAAATCGAAGATCTCTGCGGAGGACGAGCTGTTGGGGAAGTTGGATCAGTTCCGGTGATTGTTCGAGTCGATGGGGACTTACGGGTGGGGAAATGCGATTTGGGCCAAAGGAAATGATTAGAACAGCGATGGTGGACGGCAGAAGGGGGTGCTCAACAACCCATGGAGGCCTCTTATCCGCAAATCGAAGATCTCTGCGGCTATCCTCAGCCCACACGTGAACTTTGTTTATCTTCTTCGATTTGTGGCCACATTAAGGATATTATACATTTTAGTTTGCATTTTTTTTTGTCTCTTGTTTTCGTTCACTTTCTTTCTTTTCCATAAATCACGTATAAATCTAATCCCACAAAAATGTGTCTTAAATGTTCAAATACCACAAAAAAATTTTCCATAAATAAAGATTCTATAAAAAAATTAATATTTTAAAAATAAAAATATATATATAATAATTTTGAAACCATGTATATTCTAATGTAACTTTTAAAAATTTAGATTATGTTTTCATGTTATATTTCGGTTCATTTCATACTATAATAATATGAAGTTCTTGTATCACCTCATACTTTCACTAATTTTTTTCTGTTAATTTATATCAAAATTGATGTATTATCATGTTAAATACTTAAACATATTATCAAAAATATAATATTATTTATTTTCAGGCGTAACAACTTGACTCCAAACCACTTGATATTTTCATCATTCAAGTCAAATGTGATGTTAATATCATTTCTAAATTTTTAAGATGACTTTATCAATAATTTTATTTAAGTATAAATAAATATAAAGTGGATCAAAATAAAATTTCAATAAAGGAACTTTATTTAATAAATAGCATTTTTGAGGGGTTTTAATGAGAAAATGACCCAAAATCTTTTGGTAAGATGTATGAGAGTTATATATATATATATATATATATATATATATATATATATATATATATATATATATATATATATATATATATATAATACCAAAGGATTTCGTAAAAAGAAAAATAGATGGTATTATTAAAACTAAAAATATAATAATTTGGAAGTTATAGTAACCCAATATAATATTTAAAAGAGAAAATTGTAATTAGCCCCGTTGATGTTTTAATAAAGGGAAGCAGGATTTATTTCTGATCGTTGATTCATATGTGATATCACCCAAAAATCATTAATCTGGCCGGAATTTGTGGATATAGGTTTTGCGGATACCTATAAACCTTTAAATTACTATGCAAATGATAGGGTTGTAACATGAAAGTAAATTAATTACAGTGGAATAAGATGACCTAATGGGGATAATAAATGGCAACGTGACACGCCACAGTGTCAGTCACGCCTGGACGACACTCTGGCCAAAGAGGACAATAATGCCGACGCGATGTGCGCTGACGTCACCCGCTCTCAGACAACGACTTTGTCGTCGTCTGACCCAACATACTTGGCCGAGGCAGAGGAGAACGACGATCGAGGCACGCCCATGCCCTGCGGCGGTTCGGTTCTTCACACAACGCCAACGGTAATATCAGACGCCATTAGAGGTATGATCCTATTCCCACAAGCAGGCACGTCAGGTAACACTAAACTTCCTTATAAATACCCCCAAGTTTGAAACGATAGGAGGAGGAAGATATACGACAAACTCCACTCCACATCTTCTAACTTGATCGTCGGAGGGGTCGGGCCGAGCTTCCGACCCGACCTGTGCGCAGGTAGGGAGACAAGGCGATTTCCCCGAGACGCGGGGGGAGGTGCCTTCCCCAGGGCGTCCAGACGATCCCAGGTGGTCCGCGTAATTGGTCACTCCGACAGCCCCAAGAAACCCCGAGCAAAGATCCTCGTCGTTCGGCTCCGAACCAAGTCATGTCGGCCTCGAGACACAACATAGAGTTGTTTACCTCAACAGGACCATAGCAAATTCTTTATTTATTTGGACGTCAAATCCTGAGTTGACTAATCCTTTTATTTACTAAGTTGACTCAGATCATCATATTTCACTCATCTTTCCCCTTAATATATCCCATTCTTAAATCCTTCGATCAAAGAGAGAATTCAATTATAATTAGGCTTGTTTTAATTCGTGATCCGGAGTTGTACGACATATGTCACGAGAGAGGACATCGGACGGCATCATCCCAAATCATGCCTCTGATGCTCTAAGTACTCGCATCCGCGGCCGATATCTTTCCTTCTTTTCGACCCACTGTTGCGCTCTCCTTACCCCTTTTCTTCTTCTTCTTCTTCTTCGTCTCTTTTTTCCCCCCCTCGATTTCGAGGGTTTTTTTTTGAATTTTTTTCCGTCTTTATTTCCTCGTAAACCTTAATCCTATCACCCTCCATAGGATCAGTATCGGATCGGAGTGGTGCGTGGAAGCCCTAGCGCGAGAAAGGATGCAGCAGCTGAGGCTCAAGCAGCAGCAGGCTTTGATGCAGCAAGCCCTCCTCGTCCAGCAGCAGCAGCAGCAGCAGTCCCTCTACCCCCACCCTGGCCTCTTGGCCGCACCTCAGGTCCATCCCACGCCTCGCCCTCAAATTCCCTTTTCTGGATCGGTTGCGATGTTTTCTTAAAAATCTCATCCTTGGTCGTAGTGTGTAGTTTCTGTTACTCAATTTGAATTTTTTTCCCCATGTGTAGCTCGTAGAATATGTTTATTTTATGATGGATGTTAGGGTTCTTGGATCTCGAAATGAGGGTTTTTATGTGTTGGATTACGAAATTGGGGTTTTCTTCATGTTGTTCGTCGTTCCCTCTTTTCGCGGGTTCTTGGTAGTAAATTTATGCAGCAATCCACAAACCAGGGTTTTTCTGGCACCGTACCCTCGTTTCCTGATTAGCTCTATTTCGGTTACATTTTTCTGAAATTTTACTTTGGGGGCATTTGGGACTGCTCCATTTCTTCGTATTGTTGCTTTAACGTCGTAGTAATTAAGAGTCTATGCATCTTGCGGCGATCTTTTTATTATAAATTATTGCTGCTTGAAAAAATCATTTCTTTTTTTGGGGGGGGGGGGGGGGGGGGATCATATTTACATTCTAGAAATTGTTCCATAGTATTGCGTCATACTTCTTATGTGTTTTTCTTTTTCTGGAATCAACCAAGTTGTTTGTATAAAGATTATTGAATTTTCAATTTTCATTTGCAAGTTCATTTCAAGTCTTCGGCAATGCTGAGGGAAGAGCATTAGTAACTTTTTTAGTTAACCTTGCCATTTATATTCATACTTAGTTCTTTTGGCTTTTCATGTTCATATTTATCACTATTGAAGGCTAAAGGATTAGAGTTTGGTGTAAATCCCTGGGATGTGAAAGATGATTGTTACTATTGTGGAAACTTAAGTGAGAGATAGTATTTGGAGATGCTTGTTGTTCTATTGGTGGAATTTTCTGATTTATATAGTTATTTATTAGGCTTAGGATTACTTTAATTTTATGAGTTTCTTTTTTTTATTTTGTTTGTGGGGCCTATTTTTTTTTTCTGTTTTCCTATTCATTTGCACTTTTATTTTGCAGATAGAGCCAATCTTAAGTGGGAATCTGCCTCCTGGATTTGATCCAAGCACATGTCGCAGTGTGTGAGTGTCATTAGGGCTTTTTTTTTCCTTTTGATCTTTTTGCTCATACAATTTATGCCTTTTATTCTTTTAGTGTAGTTACGTCCTCTCTTGATTGTGGATTAGTGGGGGGGATTCCATTCTTTCAGTTTTTCCATTGTTTAGCTTGTTCTCTGCAATTGTTGTTTTAGTTATATAGAATTTCATAATCATCTTGATTGGTACCCTCTTTTATATATGGCACATTCGAAATAGTGATACTGTTTTTGTTTCTGGACCTGTTAGTTGGAGATATGATATCATACGCCAGTATTTTTTGTTTATCTATTCTAATAAATAACCTGGATTTTTGATGAGGGCCTGTCATGTCATTATATGCAAATATAGAATGTTAGAGCCCCTCCATCATTAAAATCAGTGATGTGTTTTGAGGATGTTTGAAAATGTGCTTTGAATTTTTTTTAATTTTGTTTGTTGTCATATGGTGATTAGTCATATGATCTGATATTTTTTTCCCAGGTATGTAGGCAATGTGCATCTTCAGGTTACTGAAGCCCTTCTTCAAGAGGTTTTTCAAAGTACTGGTCCCGTTGAAGGGTGCAAGCTCATTAGGAAAGAGAAGGTCGGTTACCTCTCTATTCTTCAATATAACTCATTCTATTGTGGTGTTTTTTCCCCCGGATTTTTTTCTTTAGGATTCCAGTTTCAGTTTTGACATCAGTGTGAAAAATAGGCTAATTTAGATATATTTAGCTAATTAATACGTTGATCTTAAATTGGTTTCAAAATTCTCTCGATGTTTGAATACTTGTGTAGTTCTTATTTTCTGCACTAATGAAATGGTGAAAAGCTGGTATCAGTGTTATATATGAAATTTCATGGATCCCATATTTTTTTTAATTTGGCTTACAAATATTTGCAAAAATATCTTGTTCTATATTTTTTTTCATTAAGTTGAGTGAATTAGAAATAAAAGATTTTAATAAGATGGAGAAATATGCTCTTTTGTGCTTACAACCTTTTCTAAATTGATGTTCATTTGCTTTGTGAACAGTGTGATGCTGGTTTGTTCTTAATGGTTGCCTTGGTTTATAATTTTCATTTTGATAATGTTATATGACAAAACGATGCCTTTTTGTCTGGCTGCAATATATATGGCAGCTTATATTTTAGTAATATTGCATTAATGATTTTTTTTTATCATACCTGGATATTGGCATGTTAAGATTTCCATTGTTTGTTTTAAATGTTGATGCAACAGTAAATAGCTTGCTTTATAGCAGAATGGGATATGTCGCTTTCACATCTTTCACGTCTTCGACATTTCATTCACTTTGATTGTATGAGAGTTGTTCTGTGTTTTTCTGTCTGCCATCCTAGTACTCTTGCAGGATAAAGCATTCACCATAGTTTAAGTGGTCATCGTATCAGTATTGGTCTCCAATTAGATCATTATGGTACCAACATTGTACCATGTGGATGCACGATATGATTGTCACCTTGACTTGTTTGGCCGGTAGTGACAAACCAATGAAAAGTTCTTTTTGGTTGTCTTTTAGGAGTGTCTTCTAAATGAATGAATTACATAAATTACATAATTCAAGTCACTTACACGGTTACACCACTAATGTTGTCAGTAATGATAACAATGATACAAGTAATGTCACTTGCTGAGCGGACCTTGTCCACTAGCTAATCCCATGCCCGGTCTTGTTTTGTAAAACCTTGGCATGTATGTAGCTGGCTGTATGCTTGGTATTGCTCTTTATTGTTGTCTTGTTTTCAGTGCAATGGCATACTGGCGTGGTTAGTAATATTTATTGTGGCACATGTAATGTGCATCATATATATATACAGACTGATATTTAATCCATTGTATATTTCTTTAGTTTCTAACTATAATATGCTTGTTCTGATTTGACTTTGTAGTCATCATTTGGTTTTGTTGATTATTATGACCGCCGATCAGCTGCACTTGCAATTGTTGCACTTAATGGGAGGCATTTGTAAGTTGGACAATTCTATTTTGTATTTTGTTGTCCATTTATTAGTACTTTGTCATGCTTATGCTGCATGCATTTGCAGGTTTGGCCAACCTATTAAGGTTAATTGGGCATATGCCAGTGGGCAAAGAGAAGACACATCAGGTCCAATTTTAGATAATTTCTTTCTCAAAATTTATGCTTCAGTTCAGATTGGCTTATACTGTATTGGAAATCACTGACATAAGGAAAATATCTTGTTTTTGGTATATGCAGGGCAATACAACATCTTTGTTGGTGATCTTAGCCCTGAGGTCACAGATGCCACCTTGTTTGCATGCTTTTCTGTATATCCGAGCTGCTCGTAAGTTTTCTTGACCTTCGTATTTGTTATATGTATAATATTATTGTCTCTGTATTTTATTAATTTTATTTTTTTGGTGCCTTTTATGTTTAGGTCATGTAAGAACTTAGCAAACCAGCTCTTTTTTTTCTAAATGTTCATGTGAAACTTGTGTCACCACATGCACCTGTGTTTTTCTTTTTCTATAGAGATGCAAGGGTTATGTGGGACCAAAAAACTGGGCGTTCAAGGGGATTTGGTTTTGTTTCTTTCCGAAATCAACAGGTCAGTTGATCAGTTGATAATCAGCTTTTAAGGTCTCTAGTATGATTGAACCTTTTCTTTTACCATTCTTTTTGTAGGAGGCTCAAAGTGCCATCAATGACTTGTCTGGTAAGTTGCTCTTCAACAACTTTGTTGTTACGCTAGCATCAATCATCTTGCCTTAGGCTGGCTGCTTGACATTGGTCTTATTTTTTTACTGGTTTCTGTAGATGTTAACAATTTGAATCTTGTTGGGAGAAAAAGACCTTGATCTTGTAGTGGTTGCTTATTGCATAGATTACATATACCAAGATTAATGGGGCAACACTTATTGATGTATTTACATTATAACATAAGATGATCACTGTAGTTTAACTCATGATACTGACGACCATGGGTTTGCAAATTTGACTTGAATGGTCTTCTGCTGACATGTTTCAGGCAAGTGGCTTGGCAGTAGGCAAATCCGTTGTAATTGGGCTACGAAGGGAGCTAATGCTAATGAAGACAAACAAAATTTAGAATCCAAGAATGCGGAGCTAACAAATGAATCTGCAGGTGGGTGACATGTTGAACTGGTGCAATAGCTAGGCACACAATATATTGTTTTTGTGAGTTACACAGTTATGTTTGTAGACCTTCCCTTGATTTAATTTTTTTTTGGCAAAAGCTATTCAGATTTTTTTTTTATAAACCACTAAGTTAGATTGTCATACTAAATTGAGGTGTTTGTCTACCTTGATTGTGTAATGGACTTTCTTCTTCATTCTAGATTTTACAGTACAAAGTTTGTGGTTTTATATATGTTTAGCTTTAGAATTTACATCAATTGAGAATTGTTTGTGTACCCTGTCTCCAGGAATAATTATCTGTACACTTGGTATTTCCTTGCAGAACATTGAAATATATCCAGATGCACTTACGCCATCACTAAACTTATGCAAGGAAATACCAAGTGAATAAATTTAGTCCATGATGCTGATGTGGTTTCTATCCTATCACTAAACTTATGCAACATTAGTATGATGTGATAGATTATTGTGTAATTTGCCCCATTTTACAGTTAATGGTGCTGTGATTTGTTTGGTCCTTGTTGATTTTTTTACACATACATATAACTGGTGCACTGAGAGTAATTGTGGTAAGGGAGGTGATAGCTGGGTTGTCTATAGGTTTCCTAATTTTTTGAGGGGCTGTATTTGAGAAGATATTTTGTAAAGTCACAGGGGTGGACAAGCAATTGCCCCTAGGACCCATTACAAAAGTTCTGATTTTGTACCAAGGTTGATAATATAATATTCAGGCCAGTTTTTTTTTTTTTTGATAATTTCATCATTGTTTTTTTTGCTCTTGGTTTATCTACTATGTTAGAATGATGTTCTTAATTAGCGCAACATAGGAGTTATTGTCAAATGGTTGTCATTAGAATATTTCCCAAGCATTTTAGTATCTTACCATTGAAAATGATTGAATTAGGTTGAGCATTTATGTGCTTTCAAATCAAGAGAAAAGATTGGGCTTTTGATTTTTTTAAATATGTTAGAATGATGTTCTTAATTAGTGCAACATAGGAGTTATTGTCAAATGGTTGTCATTAGAATATTTCCCAAGCATTTTGGTATCTTACCATTGAAAATGATTGAATTAGGTTGAGCATTTATGTGCTTTTTCAAATCAAGAGAAAAGATGGGCTTTTGATTTTTTTTAAATATGTTAGAATGATCAACATAGGAGTTATTGTTAAATGGTTGTCATTAGAATATTTCCCAAGCATTTTAGTATCTTACCTTTGAAAATGATTGAATTAGGTTGAGCATTTATGTGCTTTTTCAAATCAAGAGAAAAGATTGAGAATTTATTTTGGTTGTTTGGCTAGTTTGTGAACCTTATTTTTTAAATAATTAGCAAAAAGTAGATCAAGAAAATATCAGAATAGAGTAAGTCAAAGCCTGTTGATGAACTTTAGTCCTAAGAATCTAAAGTTGGTGATGCTTCATGGTAAAACCATTTGGGCCCAGTTGATTCCTAAGCCATCACCTTCTGCAAATGTGAAGTCATATATAACCCTGATTTATCCAGTCAATTTTTTATTGTTTGATGGATAAAGATGATGTTCTGCTAAAAGTACCTGGTAAGTTGTTTGTCATACTAATGTAATATTTACATAGTCATTTCAAATGTAGCAGCAAGATATTGTGTACCCATCTACTAGGAATTAATAATTGTATGGGTTGTAGCTTGTATTTAGATGGCACATCAAGATGCAATTGCCCGAGTCCGAGCATGTTTTACTTATGATCATTGCTTGACAGAATAGTTCAACATTAGCTGTTATTTTTTATCTTGTTTTTTGGAGTAGCATTTTGATTTACGGGCCATAATTATTTTTACCATGCAGAAGATGGCCAAGAGTACACAAATGATGATGGTCCAGAGAATAACCCACAATATACAACTGTCTATGTGGGTAACCTTGCTCATGAGGCAAGCATCTCTCCTCCCTCCATTCTCCTCTCCCCTCATGATATTCTTCTATCAATTCAACTGTCACTCCCCAACCCAATGTATATTGGTTTTTGTTTTTTCAAAATGTGAACTTTTTACTGGTATCAGTATCTCATTTATATACAACATGTCACAAAGCTCATATTGATTCTTTGGTGGGTATCCTATTGCTGCTTCAGTCTGTTTTAGAGGATTTAGCTGCCATTCAGTGCTTGTCATAATTATTTGATCATGTCTGAATTGATTTTGCAAATTGCATTTTCTGTTGTTGAGGTCATTTTTGTTCTGAGTTGTCGAAATGTAAAAAAATGACAGGTTACTCAAGTTGATCTCCACCGCTATTTCCATGCCCTTGGTGCTGGAGTCATTGAGGACGTTCGTATACAACGCGATAAAGGGTTTGGTTTCGTGAGATACAGTAGCCATCCTGAAGCTGCTTTGGCTATTCAAATGGGAAATGGTCGAATATTTTGTGGAAAGCCAATTAAGGTATAGTTGGATTATTTGGTACATTTACACTGAATTCTAGTGCCCATATATATATATATATATATATATATATATATATATATATATATATATATATATATATATATGTATATGTATATGTATATGTATATGTATATGTATATGTATATGTATATGTATATGTATATGTATATATATATATGTATATGTATATGTATATATATATATGTATATATATATATATATATGTATATATATATATGTATATATATATGTATATGTATTTATATATATATATGTATATATATATGTATATGTATTTATATATATATATGTATTTATATACATATACATATATATATACATATACATATATATACATATACATATATATATACATATACATATATATATACATATACATATATATACATATATATACATATATACATATATATACATATATACATATATATACATATATACATATATATACATATATACATATATATACATATATACATATATATACATATATACATATATATACATATATACATATATATACATATATACATATATATACATATATATATATATATATATATATATTATTGGAGCTTAGATGTTTTTGAATCTATGGATATACAATGTCAGAGTTTTTGGTTCTGTTCAAAATTGTGGCTTTACAAGACTCATTTTTATGGCAAATTTTAATTCAATTTTTAAGCTGTGTTCATTTACTATTTGGATGTCCTCAATTGAAGCTTATGTTTGAGAAAACCAGTGTTGGTCTTCTTCTGCAAGCCTGGGTATTTCCAATGCTGATTCCTTTGCGATATTAACTTAAACTTCATACAAGCATTGAGCTTGCCTGTGGTGAACAGTGTTAAATCTAAGTCCTCTGCTGACATGGGATGATGTACTTGACTGATTAATTTGCAGCCTTGGACTAGTTGATATTTGACAGTAGATACATGACTCATCCGAGTTAGCTACTCATACCTTAAATGGCAAAAATTCTGTTGTTGAATGTATCATCTGTTTGTGCTATATAATGAGTTTCAAATCTGATGATTGGGTAAGTCATATAATGAATGAACAAGGAAAAAAGAGAACCTACTTTCTCTAGTTTTGATTGGTTGATTCAAACACTGATATATATTTTTTCATGACACTGATTCATTAAATTGAAAAATCGCCTTTTCTTTTAGCCAGAAGATCACATTTTCTAGCGTGGATGAAATATTTTTTATGTTTTGGCTGTTGCCGCTGATTCAGGATCCAAATAATTCGCTTACTTGTATTTGCAATTGTTTTCTTAATGTTATTAGTTTTATCTTTTTATGTAATATACTCTACCTTTTACCTTAATGATCTTTAACTGTTGGAACTACAAAATGCTACTTAACATCCTTGTTTGAGTCGTTTTACCATCCTTCAAATAATGGAGCATGGACAATCACACATGCCACATCATAGTGTGATGCACACTGACACAGTATAAGAGTAGGAAAAGATTGTCATGAATACGACAATTAATACTTGTTATGAACCGTAAATATGATGTTCATAGATTGTTTAGATTGTAAGAAAAGTACTACCACGATTCACATTAGTTGCAGTTAAATAGATATTGTCAATGTTAATCATCTCTTGATGCCTTGTTTAAATGATTTGTCTTACCATATATTCCATTGTTTACCATAGGTGTAGATGCTGCGAGTTTCTTGGTATGTTTTGGGCTGTTGCAAGTCTGTGTTTAGCATGAATATCGCATGAACATGACAACTATTTTGTAGTGTTCGTGCGTCACAGTCTCCAAGAAGTTTGATTGTTGAATGATGCAGCCTTGATTGCTCCTGTGGTGTGCACACACCATCTGGCTTTTGTATCACTGTAGGAAATCATGTTCTGATGGATCAATGAAATTATGTTATCCGACTGAATGTCTTTGTTTCTTCTCGTTACATTCATTATTTATATAGACTTCACTGCATATATGTACGAATGCTGTGTTTGATCAGCTCATTGACTTGATTTGGTTTCAGTGTTCCTGGGGCAACAAACCGACGGCACCAGGAACGGCCTCCACGCCACTGCCTCCACCTTTGGCTGCTCCATTCCCTGGATTCTCTGCAACCGACCTCGTTGGTTATGATCGTGTAATGGCATTGAGCAAGATGGGTGCCAACCAGGCACTGATTCATGCTCAGGGTCAGCATGCTCTGAAGCCAGCTGCAATGGGGATGGGTGCCGGAAACAGCCAGGCTATCTACAATGGCGGGTTCCAAAATGTTGGTGCAGCACAGCAGCTCATGTATTACTAGTGATCGTATGCATCCACAGACCCATATGATCGTATGCATCCACAGACCCATATGATCGACCGAGGATCTTGGAGATTTCGCTTTTATTGTTCTTATATCTTCTTTTATACTTAATGTTTTCGTGTGTATACTTGTATTACCGGCACTGCACAATTATGTAGACCTATGGAGTGTCTGTAGGGTTTGATAAGACCACCTGAATAGCCTCCTATCCTTTATATACAGTTTTCATCTCTTTGTTTTTAGATCTTGAGGGAATTCTCAGTGTGTTGCTTTTAGGGTTTGGTATTACCGTACAGTCCCAGTCTTTGGATAAACGATCTCGTTGTGTTGCTTTTGTGGTTTGATGTCCATGGACCTCATTCATGTAGCTTCTTCTGCTTTATTCTACCTAGAAACATCCCAGCTTTCTTTGCAGATACGTCATGCCCAAACTAATGGTAGTATTAAATGTGTATGTTGGTGTGGTTGGTGGCATTAGTAATCTATGCTCCAAGGAAGAATTGAAGAAGGAACCAAAGAAGAAAAGAGTTCACCAAGATGTCTCGAGTTCAATTATTGGCAAAAAAACACACAGGTGTTGAAACTTCGATTACAAGTAACAATTTCTGTCTCGTCTTTTTCCTCGGGCAAATCAACTAACGATTCTTGCTCAATCTTGCGAACCTTCAAACGTATACGCCTATGGATGCACATACAAAGGTGCATACTTCGAACGCACGTCTCCGCCTACAAGCAACGGATCATCTCTCGTTGATGCCGGAATATTTGATGCCCTGATCTCAGCCTCAGCAACGAAGGGGAGTCATGACACCACGATAGCCGTAAAGAAGAGTTGGCCGCCGGAGTAGGGCGAGCCAGATGGATTCGGGGCTTCAACGCCACGTTTCTCCTGGTACTCGTCGCTCACCATCTGCTGATATCGGCACTCCATGCT
This sequence comes from Musa acuminata AAA Group, assembly GCF_036884655.1. Classification (NCBI taxonomy): domain Eukaryota; kingdom Viridiplantae; phylum Streptophyta; class Magnoliopsida; order Zingiberales; family Musaceae; genus Musa; species Musa acuminata. The sequence continues at coordinate 29,231,252 of NC_088347.1, read as the reverse complement.
GCAGAACGCCTTCTCTCTGCGGTGGAAGTTACATTTCGATTAGAACACATAACAATCGATCACGAATCCATCAAAGCTACGGATTAATTTCTACATCATCATCTCAATAAAGCAAGCTAGAAGCTGAAATCGATATAGAATAAATGATTGAGAAAGGCATGGATTTGCAGCATACCTATACATGAAGATATCCATCCCGTGTAGCCTCTTCCCACACAGAAAGCAGTCGCTGAGTATGTCAGCCACCTGGGACTCTTGGGTGGCGACCGGCGGTGGCGATGCACAACAACCCCCTTGAGCCCTCTTCCAATGCCTACCCCCGGGGCACACTTGAGGACGACTCGTCCTCGGCGAACCGATCGCGATCGGTAAAGTCGTCGCGTGGAGCTTCCTCGGGCTCTCGCCGCCGGCCTTCTCGAGCGCCACTGCGATGCCTAGTCCGACGCCACCAGAATCGCTATTCTTCCACCTCCTCGGATACAGGGAATTCCGCTCGGATGGGGTGGTCGGGCTCGGGATTGCGCCGGTGAGCCACATCCGGTCACCGAGACCGATCGCGTCCGGCAGCTTTCCGATGATTGGGCGTGGTTGATGCACCATCCCGGCCTGTGTCGTCTCAGATCTCCGTGGCCGGAGAGGTGGAGTAATTGGCCTTCGCTCCGTGTTTCCGGAGACGACTTCCAAGTCTCCCGTCGACGTCTACTTCAATCGCTGTCGCTTCTTTACGATTGGCTTCAGAAAACCACGGCCGAAGGAAAAGGTCTGCGAGTTCCCATGTAAGGCTTTCACATACAAGCGCCTACAACGCAATGAGCAATCGAAACCGTCTAATACATAGATGGACGGTCCAGATCACAAAAAAAGCAGAGGCGGTGGCTCGTATACTGAAGCGTTGAAGCAGTAGAGGAATTGCACGGAAGACCGGGATGACCGCGAGATGGTGACAGATAGCAGGCCAAGTGACCCACACGTGTCGGGGGGTTAATACGACGTCGGTTTGAGGTGGTACCCGAAACTGAACGGTACCAAAGTGACTAGTCGAATGACCAAAATATCCTTCTATGCCATTGAACCGGTCTACGTGCGACTTTACACGCTCATCCAAGCTTCGCTCCTCTCACGTGACGCCGAGTGGAGCCCCGTGTTTCACCGGAAGGCCACGCGGACTCGTCATTGGGTGAGGCCGTGACGTTGACACCCTTTCCCACGGTCTATCTTTGGTGTGGGCCAGAGATGATTGCCTTCGTTGGGCTCACTTTGATCGGATTCAGATACTTTGATTGATTTATATGTCTAAGATGATAATAGAGATTGACCAAATATTGCTAATCATATTATTATTATTATTATTATTATTATGCCTGTGGTGAATGCAGCAGTAATTGATGTTAACCTTTTGTTTTAACAGTGATAGCTCGTCGATACAGACATCAAGACACGAAGCTTGCGGTGAGAGAGTCACCGGAGATAACCGCTGTGACATTCCATGCCACGATGCATGGGACTAAGGATCTTTTCTTGGCCGGAATTTATCCTCGATTCAACTTCCAACAATTACACACTTGAATCGACAGGATCATATGGTTTCAGACGTTCATAAACATACAAAATCGACTCTTTTGCTGTCGAAATCGTTGAAAATTGCATGGTTTTGGATTTTTGTCATCCGTGTTAGGGAAGACGACGCAATTCGGCAACTCTCTCCGTCCAAAGGCCGGCGAGCCTCCAAACCATGAGGCGAAGCCACGCCGACCCTTCGCCGTTTGATGCTGCGGCCTTGTACGTACATCTCCACCATGCATGTGGAAGCTTAAACCCGCTTGGGTCGTTCTCCGGTGGGACATATTGTTTCTCCGTCCACAGGCATTAAAAGATCCCCAAGTACGGCTGTTGTAAGCGACTGTGGACTTTGTTCTACTGCGGCCGCGCTGACCCTGCCGCACTCCGATTTCCCTCTCCTATAAATACAGGCTTTCTTCATCCTGATGTTGTCAGCGCATGACGTGTGTACTGCGTCTGGGGATGGAGGAGCCGAGTTCCAGCAAGGGGGTGGCGCCAAAGTACAAGGGGGTTCGGAGGAGGAAGTGGGGGAAATGGGTGGCGGAGGCGAGGTACCCCAACAGCCGGGAGAGGCTGTGGCTCGGCTCGTTCGCGACGCCCGAGATGGCGGCGAGGGCCTACGACGCTGCCGTGTACTGCCTGCGCGGCCCCGGTGAGGCGCTCAACTTCCCGGACCAGCCGCCGAACATACCGTCGGCGGACAAGCTGAGCAAGTACGAGATACGGGCCGCGGCGGTGCGACACGCGCACGAAGGCGCGAAGCGGCCGCAGGAGGGAGAAGCTCGACAGGGAGGTGGTGAGGAAGCGGTGGATCCAGGCGAGAGTAGCTCGGGGTTGGGGATGTCGGGAGAGCCGGTGGAGGAGTCGTTGCCGGACTTGTTCGACTCCGGAATGGTTGGCGGAATGTGGCCGCTGGAGGACAATGATTTCTGGATTGGTGGCGACGGCGGTGGTGGCCATGATGATGATGATGACGACGACGATGATGGCGGCAACGAAAGCGTTCCTCTTTGGAACTTCTAAGAGTCTTAATTTTCCTATACAAGTATGCGTGTCAGAGTCTCTGATTCAGATTCATTATGTATTTATCGAGATCCATCCTAGCACAGAAAAACAAGAAAGAAAGGGAAGAAATAACGACGACGTACAAGTTATTCCCAATCATTCAAACAGTAGAAGACACGAGTGAAGTTGTTTCATGTTTTTGTATTACAGTTTTCTACTTTGGTAATAGAAAACGGAAGTGTTTTTAGTGGACCGAACCAAACCGGGCCGTCATGCCGGCTCTTCTTTCCCGTTAAGCCAAGCCCTAGCCCTCTCTCTCACTATCGGTTTCCTCCAGTGAGGCGGACTCCTGCCCGGAAGAGCTCGTTGTCTGCTCGACGACCTTGGCCAACCGCTCGAACTCGAGGCTAGCACAGAGGGCTGGATGTGCGACCGAGGCCAGGCGTAGCGGAAGACGTGGATTAGGCGGAGTGCGGCGCATTGCTATTGTTGGTCATCGGCGCCGCGGTAACCTCGCTTCCCACTATCCTCTCTCCTACTCCGTGCCGGCCGGCGGATTCCGTCGGATTGAAGAAGGCGTCACATCGACGTTAAAAATTCGGTTCGCTCGTGGCACACCGACCCCTTCTCCCATATCGATAGATGAATTTCTTTTGGACATTTTAACGAGCACCATACTGGTGAGTAGGTGACGTTGGATTCAGATGGTTTGCTACCAGATTATTTGAGGTCCAAATTTGATTTCTCTATATACTCTGAAGCTTCTTCGATCATACTTCTTGTGTTCATTGTGTGGTTATGTGGTCCAGCCACAGGTCCTCGTTACCAAGGCACGAAGGGGAATCCTGGTTGCATTGAAAAATAAGAGAAACATATTCCTTTGAGTTATATTTGACAAAAATTAGTCAAATCAATGTCAGGCCGTGGTGCTTCTGATGTACTGAGGCTTGCATCGGTTGGTAGACGGCTCCTATTGCATGTTTTCGGTGATAGTGTATCATGTTCAACTGTGGCGACGGGAAGAGGTGCATTTTCTCCTGATTGGCTTCACTCAGCCTTGCAAAAGCGATCAATGGCAAAGAGTCGACGGGTCCAGGACAGAAGCAAGAAGAAGCGGGTGCATGATCTTGAAGTTGTCACGGAATGCTGGAAGGTTGCTTCGAAGGTGTTGGTCATAATGGAGGTTTTGAAGAAAGAGCCCGAACAAGTAATACCACTGAAGCGGTTGGAGCAGTATCGGCAGCAGATCAGTCTGAGTAAGCCCCATAAAGTCGAGGACTTCATCCGCAAATCGCCCAAGCTGTTCGAGATCTACAGGGACAAGAAGGGAGTGCTATGGTGCGGACTTACGGAGCAAGCCGAGGAGCTCGTAGAAGAAGAGGCTAGGCTTCTGGAAGAGCATTCGGAGAAGGCAGTTGAGCATGTTACGAGGCTCCTGATGATGTCTGTGGATAAAAGGCTTCCTGTCGATAAGATAGTACATTTTCGGAGAGACATGGGCCTTCCGTATGATTTCAGGACGAAGTGGATTCATATGTTCCCTGACCACTTCAAAGTCAGGAGAATAGAAGATGATGAGTATTTGCAACTCACAGCATGGAACCCTTCTTGGGCAGTTACAGAGATAGAGAAGAAAGCTGTGGCAACAGGAATTATCTCAGAGCCACCAGGGGAGCCTGGAGTTCTTTGTCTGCCTTTTCCAATGAAGTTTCCACCAAACTATGGTAAGGTCTTTAGACATGGTGGACGAATTGAGCATTTTCAGAAGAGGTCATACCTGTCACCTTATGCTGAAGCAAGAGGACTAATGCCTGGATCACAGGAATTTGATAAAAGGGCAGTAGCCATTATGCATGAGATATCGAGTTTTACCATTGAAAAGAGGCTTGTCACCGATCACCTCACGCACTTTCGGAGGGAATTTGTAATGCCTCAAAAGCTAATGCGGCTTCTTCTGAAACACTTTGGCATTTTTTACGTTTCTGAAAGGGGTAAGCGGTTTAGTGTCTTTCTGACAGAAGCATATGATCGTTCGGAGTTGATAGACAAATGCCCTTTGGTGCTTTGGAAGGAAAAAATTCTCAGACTTACTGGTTATAGAGGGAGGAGGAAGAGAATAAACAATTATAGTGATTTCTCTGATTCTAAGGATGATTTGATCGAGGGGAATCATGACAATAGAAGTAGTTTGATGGAAGTTGAGGATGGAGAGATCTTTGGTACGATGGATGATTCTTCCATTATAGATGAATCCGAGATGGATGTCGGAGAGGTAAAGGAGGCATATGAAGATTGAGTACTTAAGGTTAGTTCTTCATGCTGAATGCATGATTTATTGGTGACGTCTTGTCTGAAATTTTAATTGATATGCTGGTTTTGTGATAATAAATGAATTATAATGTTTCAAATTATCCGAGATGTTGTGCTTGTCTTCTGTCTCACATATGTTGTGCATCTTGTAACAAACTAAAATCCTCAAGGCTATATTTGTTCCAAATTATACAAGTTTTTGCCAGGACATGATTGGTTCATATTATTAGAATTTGTCATGCTTTTTTTTCTGTCTCATAGTGATTGTACATCCTGTAACAAACTAAAAATCCTCAAGCCGATCATTGTTTTAATTATGCTGCATGATTTTTGCCAAGATATGCATGATATTTTTTTATGCCTATTTAAGGTATGCACTTAATTGCTAACTCTGGTCGACTAAACAAATAATAGTTCTTACACAGGCCCTTTTCGCTTCAATGATGTGAGCTGGAAAATAGGGTGTGGAATCAGAATGATTAAGAAATGTGGTGTGTTTCCGCAACCTATTTTGGCAGTGGATGTTCATTGTTGCTCGTTGAGCTGAGAACTGAGCTTCGGAATGGACATGAATCGGAGTATGCGGATTATCTCTTCTTTGCACTCCATTGCACGGTCCGAGAGAGAGCAAGAATTCAAGAATCATTCGCACCAAGTAAGAAGATTCTGCTAAACTTTTATTTATTCTTTCTCAAAATGATAGCATTTCCTTTGGTGTCTAAATATTGTTGACGGGTCTTATTCCCATGATATCATTAAGAACATAAATGGTTTTGTTAGACAAGGCAAATAGGTAAAAAGGTAAAAGAGAGGTGAGATCTTGTTCAGAATCAAGTTTCGCTACCGATCTATTGCATGGTTTTTTTTTTTTTTTATTATGCCAATATCTACTGCTTTCATAAGTTTCTGAGCCATTAATTTTTCACATTTTACTTTGTTTTCATTGTAATTAACTGTACTATATGTTTGTTTCCTCCATTTTACTGTGAGGGATGATTTGCCTACACATAATATAAAGTACAATCACGTACATGAAGGGCTAAAATGTTGGATAACTTGGTGGTTCAAAGGGTCGATTCCAACAGGCCCAGAAAACTAGTGGCTGGAAGTTAGTATAGCCATCCAACCTCTAAAGAAATTATGGTGGTTCACCTTCTTAATTCACACTTCCACTGGAAAATAAATTATTCTCAGACAGGTCACCTTAATTCGATCGTTGGGAAGTCTGGTGGTTCAGCTACACTCTCTTTCGGTTTTGGTTGGTGCAAACACCAGCTGTTCCTCACCCACCTCCCCCTTTTATATATAATCGTTTTCGCTTCGTAATCACACAATCCACAAGCTAAGCTCTTTTTGCTTCTCTAGAGAAGAGAGATGGCCGGCGAGCACGCGCTCCTGTCGGCAGAGATCGTGAACCGCGGAATCGAGTCCTCCGGCCCCGACGCCGGTTCACCTACCTTCTCGGTCCGTGTGCGGCGGACGCTGCCGGACTTCCTTCAGTCGGTGAACCTGAATTACGTTAAGCTGGGCTACCGCAACCTTATCGGCCATGCCGTGTACTGGGCTACCGTACCTCTGCTCGCCGTGGTGGGAAGTCTGAGCAGAGAGGCGCTGTGGAGGAAGGCGTGGGAGGAGACGAGCTACGATCTCGCCACCCAGCTAGCTTTCCTTGTTGCGCTCGCGTTCACCGTCGCCGTCTACTTCATGTGGAAGCCGAGGCCCATCTACCTCCTCGACTTCGCCTGCTACCGCCCCTCCGACGATCTGAAGGTAGTGAACTGCACGCCCGCGTTCATGGTGGTCAATGTTGATATCCTAAGCTGCTATGCTTCTCTCTCTCTCTCTCTATCTCTCTCTCTCTCAGGTGTCCAACGAGGAGTTCATAGAGCTGGCGAGGAAGTCCGGCAAGTTCAACGAGGAGAGCCTAACGTTTCAATCCCGGATCTTGAAGTCCTCCGGCATCGGCGATGAGACCTATGTCCCCAAGTCCATATTCTCTCCAGGCAACTGCGCCACCATGACAGAAGGCCGCGCCGAGGCCTCCACGGCCATGATCAGCGCCCTCGACGAGCTCTTCGACAAGTGCCGCGTCCGGCCGAAGGACGTCGGCATCCTCGTCGTCAACTGCAGCCTCTTCAACCCCACGCCGTCACTCTCGGCCATGATCTTGAACCACTACAAGATGAGGAGCAACATACTGAGCTACAACCTCGGCGGGATGGGGTGCAGTGCCGGCGTGATCGCGCTCGACTTGGCCCGCGACATGCTGCGGGCCAATCCCAGCAGCTACGCCGTCGTGGTGAGCACCGAGGCAGTGTCCTTCACCTGGTACACCGGCCGCAATCGGTCGATGCTCATACCGAACTGCTTCTTCCGCATGGGGTGCTCCGCGGTCCTGCTCTCCAACCGCAGGCGAGACTTCCGCCGGGCCAAGTACCGACTCGAGCACATCGTGAGGACCCACAAGGGCGCCGACGGCCGGAGCTTCAGGTGATTACACGACTGAGTTGGTGAATTAGTACTTGGTTGCAGAGATACCATAACTGAGTCGGTGACAGATCCTATGATTTCTTCCTCAAGGTGCGTGTATCAAGAGGAGGACGAGGAAAGAAAGAAGTGCCTCTGCATCAGCCGTGACCTCATGGAGGTGGGAGGCCATGCACTCAAGGCCCACATCACCACCTTCGCCCCCCGCGTCATCCCTTTCTCCGAGCAACTCCTCTTCTTCGCCACCCTTTTCTATCGTCACCTCCTCCCCAGGAAGACCGCCGACTCCGCTGGCACCAAGCCTTACATCGCCGAGTACAAGCTCGCCTTCGAGCACTTGTGCGTCCACGCCGGGAGCAAGGCGGTGCTGGACGCGCTTCAGAAGAATCTGCGGCTCGAAGACCGCCACATGGAGGCCTCCCTTGCGACCCTCCACCGCTTCGGCAACACGTCGAGCAGCAGCATCTGGTATGAGCTTGCGTACCTGGAAGCCAAAGGCCGAGTGCGTGGTGGCGACCGGGTGTGGCAGCTCGCGTTCGGTTCCGGGTTCAAGTGCAACAGCGCGGTGTGGAAGGCGACACGGCGAGTCCGGAGGCCGAACAGGAGCCCCTGGCTCGACTGCGTCGACCGGTATCCGGAAGGCGGCTAGGGTTCCAAAGCTAACGCATGGGATATGCATGCATGGTGGCTTCTGTTTGCTTTCACGGTGGTCGACACTTGCTCCAAGCTCTGTTGTTCGGTTTACCGTATGTGCTTATGTTTGCTCCTTTTTATCTGCAGGTATGTCAATTCTTTTAGATATTAGAATTATATAAAAATAATAATAATATTCAGATTAAGATGGGGATAGTATTGATTTTATTAGAACAAATGATTTTATTGAATTAGAAGCAATTTTAGTTTCCTATGAAGAATCTATGATGTCAGTTATCAAAGATATTTATAATCGTTTCAAGATACAAAAGTTATAAAAACCCGATAAATTTTTTATACTGAAAAAGTTAAATAGTTGGGTAGATGGTTATGTTGATCCAATGGATTTCGTATTTAAAGAATGGTTCGAGAGAGATGAGAATTTTATGATTGATCAAAGATAGGCGGAGAGCATGGATGACTATTGCAGATAGATTGTACGATGCAGAATAAAAAAGAGATAAAGATAGAGCCCGAATTAGTTGAGTGATTAAGTTTTAGTTTTCCGTTTTCTTATTTTATAATTTTTTTCTATGACTTTTTTAAGTTCATCATATTTTTGAAAGATATTTGGGGCATCAACAAAGTATGTCCATATGTCGATTAAGCGGAGACATCAAACGATGGAAGCGATGAGAATGACATCGACTAAATTCAACATCTCCCCATTCAGTTCTCAAGAGAGGCTGCTATAAACCATTGGAAGTTGCAAGTCGCATGGCCGATAACACCGCAAACTAGCTAACGTCACGAAAAAAGGGACGTCTCTCACAGAGGGTGTGCCGTCGCCGCCGCTGCCACCACCACCACCACCACCACCACTGATTCCAAAAGGATAAGAAGTAGGATGACATTGTCACTTAAGAAGATGCCATTCCAAACAATATACGAACACTGGTGCCAAAATGGTACATGATGCATCCACGTACCAAGTACCAGTTGTAAGATGGCAAATTCTTGAGCAGTAAGTGAGAGGTAAACAGATCCAATGAGTCGATCCATATCACCCAGCTTTCAGTTTGGTGGACAAACTGTTCTTTTAAGGCTGCAAGTCAGATTAATGGAACAACTAATCCTTCTTTCCTAGTAAGCCTTTCATCCAGTAAACTTCACAAGGACGAGAATAAAACAGTAAAGGAACAGCAGGAGAATCGAAATTTACCATTCACCAGATTTATAGGCCGATGTCTCTGACACCATTCCAATGTGGTCATATTGTTCGTGCTTCCTTCCCTGGGTGTGCTAGTTAAACTTTAGCACCACTGTTTAGCATCTCAGACGCATATACCGATTGAACAAATATTATGACAAACAATATTTGTTTTACAGGGGGAAAAAAACTGATCTATTCTTTCTTAAAACATGTGGAATCAGCGAATAATAATATCAGGAAAATTGATAAAACAAAAAAAGAAAAAAGAAAAACTAGGGTACAGGGGGTATCTGATGCTGGCCTGCCATTTTCAAACATGTTTTTTAGCACCACCATACCACTATTACTTGTAAGGTGCCAACAGGATAGATGAGTTGTGCCCACCGAACCCAAAGGAATTAGATACTGCTACCTTCACATCCAATCTTTCCTTTTTCGAACCTACTAGCAGATTCACATCCTGAATCAAATCGAACTCAACAGTTAATCTCTAGCAATATTAAAGAACCAAAAAAAAAAAACATATGACAAAACATATGATCAAGCCTGTCGCTTGATCAGGCTTTTCATCTAACAGTCATCAAAACTAATCACCATACTGAAAAGTAGTAGTATATCTTTTGCTAGATTTTGTGACTGGAGGTGTGAAAGTTATTTTCAATGTGAACAAAGATATCAGTACTCACAGCAGAGGAAAATTCAAGAGATGTGAACATACCACACTTTTCTCCGGGTTGTCCAAATTAATATTTGGATGGACCCACCGTGTTCGAATAGCCTGCACACAGGATGTGCCCCAGAGCTTAGCAAGTGATTGACTAATGTGAAAACAGATACAGGTGCATAATTCCTTTACATAAAATTAGAGATAGGTTGAGAGTAAATCAGAAAAAAAACCCTCATATTAGTCAATCTCTCAACATAATTAATAATGAAAGTAAGTTTTGCAAGGCTAATAAATCCTCATCTGCTTTGCAGGAAAATTTGCAGCATAGTATCAGTTCTTTTTCCCTATTACCTTACAAGTTTCAATTTTTTTTTTCATGTTATTACTATACGTTTTTGTATAAATCTAACTTTGATAGGATTATGATGTCTAGGCTAGGATTTAACAATACCGAGGTAAGATATTTAACACAACTTTAGATGCCCCAAAGAATTTTTTATGGTATATTTCCTATTATATGTCATACAACAGTAGGATTAAAATTTCAGTCTCATACCTATATAGATTGGCGTGTTGGATGAGTAACAGTACAGATCGGTACTGGTCGACACCCACCAACCAAATCGATAGAGAGAGAAGAGGAGATAGCAATGACAGAGGAAGCAAAAAAACAGTAAGATAAAAAGATGAGAAGACAAGGATGAGGCCGAGGCAGAACCAGAGGCATAGGAGGATGAGGAGAAAGAGAAAGAAGTGGTAGGATGTAAATAGGATTTAAAAAAAAAAAATTGTTAGTACAGGCCTCGGACGAAAGGTTTATTGAGTGATACAGTCGAGTATTGGTAATTTTACCACCCAATAAGTCTCGTATGGTAGGCAGTAGGCTCACAAGGTGGTAAACATTGTTTCGATGCAGCAAAATAGTCTTGTTTGTAGACTGGTCAACCATCAGATTGGTACAAACAAAATTTAAATCCATACACAGCCACCCACATCTGACACTAAATGAAAACGACTCCATATCATACTCAAAGATAAAAATACAGTTTCTCATATTAGTCAATTCTTAAACCATATGCTCGATCCATACTGGCATTAACCATGGCTTATCTAATGTTGGCTAAATTATCACTAGACATCACTCAGAATTGGGACCAATTCTAGCCAATTTTGGTCAACTCAAAAAAGGAAAGATAAGAGAGGTATGGAAGGAAGCCAAAAACTCATATGGTAGCCATAGGTGGAGGGGAAAATAGACAAACCACAAAAAAAGTCAAAACAGAACTTGTGGCTCTGACTATTTCACAGGAGAGATTGCTACTGTTCCATTAACACTTGAAATAGAGAAGGATGAAAGGAAAGGAGACGAGGATAGGTCATTAACTTCTTGATGGAATTAGATGCTAGTGTCATCCTCTCAATAATGCATTGTGCAAAAAGTTCCTGATTCCAGGACAAGGCCAAGCATCTCGATAAGAAGTTTGGATGCGGATGAGGCAAGATGGCATTCAACATTCATATCTGAAATTGATAGCAACCAGATAAACCAGATAGTTAGACATTGTTTAACTATGCCTTAAATATCAAATAGCCATAAGATAGTTAAGCATTGTTCAGCTAAAACATCAACCAGCCATAAGCTATGAATAAGCAGTAAGCATCATCTATCACATGTTACATGATAGAACATAAACCAACTCTTGGATGTGAAAAGCCAAATTAAAATTAAACTAATAAAAAATCTAGGACTAAGATCTCATAGTTATAAATCAGTCTCAGCCAGCAATCATCATATACCCATTATCTTCTATACTTTGTATCATCTTGTACTCCTTCCAAACCTAGGTAATCACCAAAATAGCTACATGACCTCTGAAATTCTTAAAAACAATAAATTTGATATTGACAGTTACCTCCTTTGCATGGTTTGCAGGATTGGCTGATCAACACATGATAATGCCAAAGACCAGACCAACTCAATACCGAAACCCTTAATGAAACAATGATCAACTGGAATCAGTTGCAACTAAATCACCCAAAACCAGTCACATTGGATTGACCTGGGTTCAAAATCAGTAATCCTGGCTAATTATGGAATGTTCAAAACTAGCTTCAGCAAGGATCAATGGGATCTAAGTTTCTGACATTATTGTTTTACAAATCAACACATGCACTAGTACTCTGTCTCTTTATTTCTAGGTAGTTATTTCCATTCACACTTTTACCAATTCACACAAGCTTGAGCTCCACCAACCTTTTTGTCCTGTACAATGCTCTTCTTGTCAACTACAGTTAAATAAGCCATACCATGTTTCTCTTTTAACATTCCATTTTCCACTGATACCTGGACCTGATAATGCTTTCTAACCCCCATGACACTCATGTGTATGTGGCCTTTGCAATGCTGGAGAATTTAAGTTACATAATTAAAGCCCTGCCTTGAATAAGAGATCCCTCAAAGGCTTTTATACAAACCAATCTCGGAGCAACATGAAGGCCTTGTTCGACCAAATCCACCCTTCCATATCCATTAAGATTGCACTCTACTTATGTCTATGGTCTACAGTTCCATCTAATTTTGATGGACTCAAGATGATCAAATGACATCAAAATACATTATTGTTTGTATTGATCCTAACTTTATTTCTAACTTACAGGATAAACTAAATATGCTTCTGTATAGTGTCATCACTAAAAAGCCTGGTCCCCTCTACACAATCACTTTTAACACCAATGACAATCATTCAGAGTTTTCTACAACTCTGTATGCAACAGTTTGTTGAATCTGTTGCTCTGCTTTATCTACTTCTTCACCTATCAAGTGTGATTATCTGCATGAAATTTACTTTAATGCTGCCAACTTGGCAACAAACATGCTTATTCTGATCCTTAATCACTCAGAACACTATATAACTTTATTCTGCCCAGACATCAATAATATGTAAGCTTATTGGTCATATAAGCACTACGAACATGAAGGAGCAATCAGTTTGATAATCAGTTCACTACTCTAAAAGTGTTCTTTCCAATTTCTTGAATTCCTTTGTTTCTACTGTCTAACTTGTCTGATTTCATGTTCATCAAGTCGGCATATCATGCAAACCTCATCATTGCAAATCCAACCTAAACATCTAATTCCAAAGTTTCAAAAATTAACCAAATTTGGATTATGATCAGGATTTATCTTAAATTGTCCTCAAACACCCAATGGTTATCCATGTGATATTTCTTAATTTTGGTGATAATTCCTTGTGGAGTCAAGATTATAAAGAATTTTAGAAACATTAATAAATGATTTGATAAACCAACATATCCAATGACAGCAATGAAGCCTAATGAGTTAACCACACCTAGAATATGTAAGATTCAGGCACATGTAAACAAGGTGCTCTACCAATTGAGCTATAGTCCTTGTCACAAACATGTTAATGTACAGATAATTTCTTGTCAAGATGGATATTTCGTAATCCATAGCTCTCTGATCTATTTATTTTATTTACGCTCAACAGAACAAATTAGTATTTCTTAGAAATAATAGTCCGACTATTATCATCAAATGCCATGATAAGCATTTTGTGAGGATGAGAGATCAAAATTTGAGATACCCAGAAGCTAAACCCAGCAAGATAAAGAAAGCTAGAAATCATTACCTGTACAACAGCAACAGCTTCGACTGCACCAGCAGCACCCAACAGGTGACCAGTCATTGATTTTGTAGAATTCACCCTCAGCTGCAAAGTTTTTTAGTTAGTTAATAAGAAAAAAAAGAAATAAGACAACATTAACTTTAATCACTAACCTCAGGGTTCTTGCCAAAACAACACATCAGAGCTTGATATTCTTTTAAATCACCAGAAAGTGTCGAAGTTGCATGAGCATTTACGTAGTTAACATCCTCTCTGGATACTCCTGATTCTGATAGTGCCTTCTCGATGCAGAGAACAATGCCTGTCCCTGATTTATCAAAGGCCCATGTGATTGTTAAAAGAATTAAAAAAAAACAGATGCAATACAAATTTGTTTACAAACGTAATGTGCAGAAAAATTTTGTTACCTTCCGGATGTGGTTCGGTCATGTGGTAAGCATCACAGGTGAAGCTTCCTCCTAGAAACTCTGCATAGATTTCTGCTCCTCTTTGCTGCAGAAAATGAAAAAGAAAATAAAGAAAGAAATTAACAAGACAATTGCAAGAGAAAAAAAAAAATACAAGTAAAGAGATGATCCTATGAATTTGACAATATGAACCTAGTTTAACCTTAGCATGGTCTAGTTCTTCCAAAAGTAGCACGCCAGCCCCTTCCCCCATAACAAATCCATCACGATCCTAATGATAATCAATCAAAAATAGATTAGTTTCATACCTCTAACATAGGAATAAAAATAGTAAATGGAGGAAACATCAAAAATTGATGCAGAGAGGTCCACACATGCTCAGTTAATTAAAGTATCTATTGTTCTCCTTTACTGACATTTTTCCACTTAAGATGGTTTCTTTCAGGGTCCCAACATGACTATTATCACCACACTGCAGCAATAAATGGTTTGTTTAAAATATTAAAACTTGATCAGCACCTATACGAAAAGCCAAATAGAGACATGCCGTCCAGTATCTTAAGATAGTCTTCAGTAACTTTGATGATAGAATAACAAGTTAAAGCAAAACTACGTACAACATCCCAAGGGCGTGAAGCTTTGGTGGGATCATTATTTCTTTGTGACAGTGATCTGCATGCCACAAAACCGCCTAATCCTGCAAAACATTTAATGACCATGTAGTCACACATATGTGCTGTTGGTCACAATCATGAAAGGTTGCTGTATGAAAATGAGAATTCCAACCAATTGGTATGACTGCCGCATCAGATCCACCACAAAGCATCACATCCTACAATATTTAGAAAAAAATCACACAAGTTTCATGCTTCTGGTGGTAACTGACAGTGGGAAGAAGTGAACAACTTACAGCTTCACCTCGTATGATATGGTGTGCTGCATTTAGAATGCAGAAGTTGCTAGTTGCACATGCAGTTGAAATTGAATAATTTGGGCCCATCCACCCCTAAGGACAACAAGAACATGAACAATTAGTATATGTCTCCAAGTACATAAAGTCATATTATCCTGATTTCCAAGAATATGTCATTTGGCAGACCAGATCCATTGCAAGCATTGCAGATCCCATATTCGTGGTCGCAAAGGGTACACAGAAGGGATTCATCTTCTTGTATGACACTCTCAAAGCTTCAATTGCATCATTAAACACCTACGATATGAAGCATTATGATAAGCATAAAACTGACAAAATATGGAAAGCCAATGGAATGTAAAAGAACAATACTAAATGTAAACAACTTCATTGAAGTGCCAAGTTTCACTATGTGGCTTGTGCTAATTTTTGGAGCTTATCTATTCAGATATATGCTGAGGAGAACATGTACCTTCATCCCACCCATTGCAGACCCAATCAGCACACCACATCTTGTTTTCTCAAACTGGCTCATGACTTCTTCTGTGACCCCACCATCTTCCAATGCTTTTTTGCCAGCAGTCAGTAAATAGAGCATGAACTTGTCCATCCGCTTTGACAGTTTCGGTGCCACCCACCCATCTGCCGAGAAAGATTTAATTTCCCCTGCAATTCTCTACAAAAGAGCCTGTTATTAGGAACTCTAATAAAAAAAGAATTCTTGCCATATTAAACTGAACCCACAGGCCAACCCATTCATCAAGAGTAGTTCATAAAGAGATTAAAATGGATTTTTTATTATCTCCAAACATCAATAGCAAGTTGCTCAGCAAAATAATATACCGTTGGAAAACTGGAGCAGTCGAACGTTTCAATCTCACTTATGCCACTGACACCCTCAAGGAGATTGTTGTAGAAGACATCCGGATCATGTCCTAGAGGAGTAACCACTCCCATGCCAGTCACAACAACCCTCCTCTTTTTTATATGCCTTTTCTTCTTCTCTGTAAGTTCCTTAGTTGGCTCCAAGGCGACTGCCATCACTTTTCCTGTTGTCCACAAACCATATTAGTGAAAACACAGAAATTTCCATAGACGAGAATCACTCATCACTTTGTAAGAAGATCCATATGTGATGCGACTCATCAATATGCAACAAAAGATTTTAGTTTTCCATGATCTGGACATAAAGCAACCCCCCGCCCATCGTCATAAAACCAAAATGAAGGAAACAATATTGCTAGAAGACATTGGTACCAAAAGGAACATTGGGTCATCAAGGACGAGGTGCAAATAAACTGAGTGCGCCAAGCCAACCAAAGGAGATACTTAAGTGTGGCTCCACATGCCATCCACAACAAACCAAGGAAACAGATCTTAAACTAGGATTCTTAAGCAGCAAAGGATTCTTCATGCAAGCAATGTGACACCACAATCTTGAACCCAAATCTCCATGCACAACAACTAATCACAAACCTAGATCTCGCAAACGAGAATACAGAGATTAGGAAAACATATCCAACAGATCAATAGAGTCAAGATTTATCCGACGGACAACAACAGCGGGTTAGGGAAAAAGACATCGAGATGAATCAGGGTTTAGTTACCAATAAACAAATCGATAAATAAGAAAGAAGACACGGAAACGGGGTTTTGCCGATTGCACACTACCAGAGACAGCGCGGGAGCGGGCGGTTCTCCGCCGCCATCGGTGGGCCTCCGCGTTCCACAGCCCAAAGAGAGACGAGAGGCCGCCGTCGCCGAAGAGAGGCGACGCGACGGCGCCGCGGAAGTCGGCGCAGGGTTCGAAGGCGAGGCAGGCACTCACGATGCCCTGGATCCCGGAGTTGCTGTTGGCGGAGATCAGCCGCCGCCTGGGGTGGGCGCGGCCTCCGCGGGTGGGGGCCGCCATCGTCGTCCACCTCCGGCCCGACTTGGGGGGGGGCGCCTGGTCGGAAGCGGCGGAGGAGGACATGCACGCCGCCGCGACAATCCACGTGCAAAGGGGCGACGCCACGGCCGCTCCCGCCATTGCAACGAGGGCTAGAAGGAGATGTACAGAGAGAGAGATCGACAAAAGGAAGAGAGAGAGAGAGAGGAGTGGTTGTGTGTAGAGTAATATAGGTATAGTTTAAGGAGCAGAAGTGGAGGAGGAGAGGTTGGAGATGGCGGAGCGAACCATCTTGCCAAGTGTGCATTGCGTACGTGATAAATAGAAATTATTATTATTATTATTATTATTATTATTATTATTATATATATGAAAAAATGTGTTATCTTTGATCTCCTTCCTAACTCACGACAAGGGGAATTATTATTATTATTATTATTATTATTATTATTATTATTATTATTAGTGCTACTTATTTACTATTACTTACAATTTCTCTCTGGCAATGACAGGAAGAAATTGATAGATGATTGAAACAGTTCTCTTTTTTAGTTAGATAAAAGGTAAAAAAAGAGTTTTTTTTTTCTTTGTTCTAATAAGTAAAAATAGTTAGAAATAACAATTATGCAGAAAAGTGTTCCATAAAATTCTTCTTTCTGTTTAAAAATGTTTATCCATCAAACTAATCAACACATTCAAAAGGATTTTAATCTCCAACCCCCTTAGTAAGTGAATGACCCAAGATAAATATAAATAAATATATATATATATATAATAATAATCAATAATAATAAACGTTCCGTTTTCTCCTTTCTCGTGCGTACCGAACCTTCTTCCCTATCATAATTATCAGAGTTTCACAAGTCATGATATTGACATTTGCTCATCTCACACTCTATACTCTCTATGCTTTGTTCCTAATCTTAGTTCTCGCTAAACATGTCAATGACTCCGTAGTAATGGACCCAACAAAAAGCTATGTTATTTTTGGATCTTAATGGTCACGAGTAACTAATGAAAAGATAAAAAAAGGCATTTGATTTGATTCAACCACACGAAGACAAAATATTTAATTTCCAAGAGAATCAATAAATTCCAACATTTTCTTTGGGAAACTTCGCTATGTCCAAAGCTAAAAAATGCGTGGAGGAGAAGACACGAAAAGCCATGTTGAACACGATGGGGTTATCTGTATTGATTGGAAAAAGGAAGAGCAACAAAGTCTCAAGAAGAAGTACACGTTTGTCATGCGCGAAAAAGAAAGCTTTGTTGTTGTATCTTCCTTCATTTTTTGTGTTTGGATCATCCTATTTTTCCTCTTTTTTTTTCCATAAATCTTTCTTTGGGCCTTTATATGAATTACATACAATTGTTAATTGCAAAAGAAATACATTAGAGAATATTGCTTACCATAAATCAGCCATTCAATTGTGGGGATAAGTGAAAATAAGCTAAGCTAGAAAGAGCATTTATTATAATTCCTCTCTTTTTTCCTCTTATCTTACTCTTTTCCACTTTACCTTCCAACTCTTCTCTCATCTCCTCTTGTCCTTTTTTTTTTTTTGTTTTGAGTTACTCTCCAAAGAGAACCTTAATTTGTCATTGCTTTATATGCACAAGAAATTGAAGCGGTGACGAAGACAGTCATCTGTCTTCCTCTTCACTCATTATCTACTTCTCCGGTCATTAACTATTAGAGCTCGTTGGTTGGTTGCATAAAATGAAGTATAGTAGCTTTATCTATGATTAGAAGCCCTTTCTTTTGGGGTCAAAAGAATTGGTGAAAGCAATGATGGGTTGGTTATTAGCAAAACCTTCTTAATGGTGAATAGGGAGTGACATCATACGATCCAACTTTGTCAAATGCAAATCGATGAATTAAACTCTTCTTTTGTTCTTCCAATAGATCAATGTTTTCTCTTTTAAATTAAATTAAGGCACTGAATTAGGTTATTGATCACATTGACAACATTAGAACTCTCATATATTTTAGGTTAGATACTCATTTAAGAGGATGTAGTGTAAAATTCATAATATTTTTTTTTTATTTATAGGTGAATTCTAATTTGAGTATCTTCGAGGTTTCGAATATATTAACATCGGATCTTTTATTTCGTAAATTCATTGTGAATGAGTAATTTTTTTTAAAATACTTTGATCCATTTTGACAATAATCGATTTAGGTTTACTTTTGGAAAGTGTCAATAAAAGCTACATTTATTTTATATTTTAAACTATTTTTTAAAAATAATTTGGAATCTAAAATAAATATAATTTTTTTCAATTGGGTACATTTTTTGTTTTGTTGGGGGGTGGGGGTGTTAAAATAAATAAAGCTACATATATTTATCTTACTTTTGTTGTCAGTGACTTTAAAATATTATTATTTTTAAAGTACTTTTTTATTGTACTTTAAAATATTAAACTATTTTATTATTTTTTTAGAAAAAATTGATTATTTATATAGTGACATTTTTGGCTCAACATTTCTCTCGAGCTTAGAATATTTGGAATCGTTCACCAAAAAATATTTTGTTTACGAGTAAGGGAAAGACAGTTGAGTTGATGACTTAAATATTATACCTTAGATAGATAATACGTAAGAAATATAATTCATTAAAATTGGATTCATTCTTGAGAGTTTTATTTATTTTTTGGAAAAGAAAAAAAAGTTCCTTGTAATTCTTTAGCAAGCGGTTTTCGTTTCACAAATGCATATCTAATGTGATTTTATATGCTATCTTTTATAATATTGCAATTCTAACTATATATATATATATATATATATATATATATTTATTTATTTATTTATTTTTGAGATATTTTTTCTTAGTTGCGTCACTCGGGTCCAACCAATGATGCTCGTAACATTCTAATTGGATTTGGCGCATTGGGCTCTCCAAACAAGTCGGGCCGAAGCCCACTAAACAACAATAAATGGGCCGACCTGCCGTGACCCAAGTCGCGTCCGCAGGTCTCGGAAGACTCGACCTTCTCCATATACCCACTTCCGAAACCTTCGTGTCTTTTGTCGTTAACAAACTTGTGTTGCTTTTCCTCTTCCATCCATTTCTTACGTTTTGGAAAACTGACTTATCCTAAATTCACAGTATCCTAAAGAAATAATCTTATCATTTCACTAAGTTTATATTTTTCGATTAATAACTTTTCTCCATTTCAATAAAATATGTTCTTTTTTATTTTTTATTTTAAAAAATAATAATTTTCATTATATTAAACAATGCAAACATATAATATTTTCATCAACCATGGAATAGTGCATTAACCAGTAGCATGTCAGCCTTCTTGAATTGCTTCTATACCAAAGAAGAAAGAAATTTTCATGTAAATATTGTTTTGTGGTTTGATTATTATTTTTTTAATTTCTTATTTTTTAATAAAAGATAAATATTAAGGACGGAATTCAAGCTATGATCTTACGATAGATCTCATTGTTTGTGGCTTTCAATTTGATTTAGACATCTTTTTCCCAAGTCAATTGGATTTTAACATGAGTTGGACGAGTCACGTATACATCTAAACCTCTCCGAATGAATCCAAACATATGCCAACAATCTGTCCATTGTTAGGGCACGCTCATCATGTCCCTAAAAGCCAGCCAAAACTCTCCCTTCGTTTCCCATCACGGATGATGCTGCTTCCCTCGTCAAATATTAAGGTTCAGTGCGTCCACCGATCCGCTCCACCCTGTGTGTCCTCGGAAACAACAATGGTTTAGATCATGCATGCGATTTGATGCAGCCCACGAGGAAAAGCTCCTCCCTATCAACTCCACTGTAGGAACCCTACCATCAGGTACGTTGAAGCCACAGAAAAGCAACCAAGCCATGTGTAACATTTCAGTGTTTTCAGGTGGTCCAGATGAGCTTTTTGTGTTACGTCGTCGAACCTGAGGTCATGCTTTGTCCCTGTGTGCCCGATCGACGTGAGACGTTCAAGCCCAGAAGGTGAGGAGGATGCATTCACGTCGGAATGGTAGAACAGGTTTGACGAACTGCTATAATTGTATGTGCTTCTATTACCACACACACTCTCTCTCTCTCTCTTTCCTCTTACACTCCCTTGAATTATTAACCCGCTTTACGTTGTTCATCAAGTGTAGGTTGTCAGAAGGCAATGTTCTCCACGGCCACACCTGCACATGGGTGGTCCTCTTATCAGAAGGAGACCCTGCAACGACTGACCTCACAGTCTTCGCACATAAGCAGCAGGACTTGATGGAGACTAAGAGAGAGAGAGAGAGAGAGAGAGAGAGAGAGAGAGAGAGAGGCTTTAATCAGCAAGAAGAGTCGGAGGAACTGCTGCGTTCTACGCCCAATTAGCTCCGGAGAACGTAGTAGTGATGTGATTGGTATTCAATGGACGGAGTAAGCTGCTCGATTTGGTAACCACATCGGAGGAAGGAGGTGGAGAAGAGAATAAAAGACTACCCATGTTGACATTACAAAGTACATTAACATGGAGATGGAAAGATATCCAACCTTCATGTTTTGAACAGGTTAGTTCATTTGCTTTTATTTTTGCCTCGCTCGTTAATAGACAGAGAATTAAACGACACATCTCACGTTAACTTACATGAAGACATTTAATGCGGATGCGTGCATGCGAATCAATCAACCACTGTCCTCAGCAGGTGTAGTACTCCACGAGCTCGTCGACAGAATCGGGCTGCAGGTCGGCGTTCACGAGCATCCAGAGGAGGTGCTCGAACAGCACCACCTCGCAGCCAACCACTGTGCCGGCGCCGCCGCTGCTGTCACCGTCTGCGTGACGCTGGGCGATGATCTGGAAGAGAGGGTGGTCGATCACGTCGGAGCTAATGAGGTACCGCCTTCGCGACTTACCTACGTAGACCAGGTGGAGCCCGTCACCCTGCTTGTCGCCGCCATCCACGGAGGCCACCCGGCACGCGGCGTCGCTCGAGGGGCCAGCGGCTGCGGGACGGTGATGAGAGGAGTGCGGCCGGTGCTTGAGCATGTCCTTAAGCTTCCGTAGCAGCTTCCCGGCCATTAGCTCGGCTTTTTGGGCCGGGGAGCGGCGGAAAGGAAGGCTTCGGAGATACTGAGGTCCAGAATGGGCGAGGGAAGCAGGCCAGCCAGCAATAGGTAATGCTATCGATGGCAGTGATGAGTCTTAAAAGAAGTGATCGAATCGCAAGCACCGATAAAAAGTATTAGCGCAATTTAAATTATATTAATATTTTATTAATGAGATAAACTTAAAATTCTTGTGGCCTCTTATTGTGCATAGTTATTTATTATTGTTATTATTATTTTCTTTTTTTCCAAAAAATATTTTCATTATAGACACTCAAATTCAAATAATTAATTGGATATATATAGAACAAGACTCGTAGCTGACGAATAAGACTTGGGACTCAAGCTCCTGACTAATCTAATCTAGATTAAGACTCCTAATTTATATAAACTAAGTACAATAACACATGTTCTTGGAGTGTCGGAAGTGCATGTGGATTTGATGGGAATGCTAATGTCTTCTATTAGGTCTTTTCGGCTACTCATGATCCGTTAAAATCCGATTAGATATTGGTTAATTGGATTTGAGGGGGATACTAATAACAAAGACGGGAAATACTTGAATATGTTAGTAATATCATATCAGATGTTTTTTCAGGCAACTCACATCTGTCCAGTCCTCTTTGAGATGAGTAAAAATAAAAATATATATGTAAATGTATCTATCTATATAACTAATAAGATTTGATAACAGATATATTAGATGTCTTATATTTCTTAAAATATTTATTATTTTTATTTTTAACCCACATTTCTTAGACCTCAGCATATTAGTTGTTTGTATTAGAACAGATCTCAGAAGACTAGTCTCGTATATCAATCAGAGTTCCCCGTGTTGTTTTCTCTCCAGACAGTACCTGAGTAGCTTCAGTGTATCTCTCCCCGTTTCTCGATGCATCATATGAGAACAAAACGAGCTTCTCGTCTCTTCATCACACACTTCTCATCGGCAGCCACTTGATGAGTTGAAACTACGTGCAGGAGAAGCTCTAGTGGCAATGAAGAACAAGACGAAAGGAGCTGCAGATATCTTCTGCCGTGGGATATAGCCAGCGGGGAACGATAGGACTCATCCACACCGAGTGAAACACCGCGCACGGGCGGAGGTGTGGTGGCCATGGCTACGCCCCAAAAGTCGTGCCACTTTAGAGATGCTCTTTACTTTATTGGGGTTTGTGGCGCCCGAGAATGGATCGCCCGCCTCGTCCTCCTCCTCGTCGCCACTGTCTCTATCCACAGGCCCCACCTCCTGGTGTTCCTGTCTTCACCAGGGTACAAAAGCTAGTGGGGGAACACGCTCTTCGTCTTCTTCTCCTCGCGCAAAGTAGGCGATTCACGACGTGTTTGCCAGGGATGCCGACGGCTCCCGAGTTGCAGAAGAACAATCAAACTCAGCTCGACTCGGCTGATGTTACAGATACGTCACTCGATACATTGCATCAGGTAAATTATTTTTATATGCTCGATTGCGACCATTTAAATAGGACATTTGTTTTCCCTGAATTATTGCCTCGGCTCTGCTGTCGTCTGAACCCTTGACTAGATAATCCCCTTCAGCCAATCGATGCGTGACACGTCGAGCGGTGCTGTTGACGCCGTCTCTCGGGTCAGACCTGCATGACTAAACAACATCTAAGGCGAGGAACACGTGCGACCAATTTACAAGTTGGCCTTACGCATTCTGGAAGCTTCTTCGACACTCGCGGTGTTTGACAAAGTCAGAAGCTGATCGAACTGTTTCCCAAACCCCGGTTTACTTCCGGCTCGGTCCGAATGTAACAAAATGGCTCGGTCGGCCCATGTATGCAGACCGGTGGTTGATCCCGTGGAGGAATTAGAGTTGTGTTGGACTTGTTTATTTTCATGTGTTGCATGAGTTTGATTCCATTAGAATTAATATGTGATAGGTAGTCAAGCGAACGCAGAATATAAAAAGTATGGGAAAGGGTTTATATATATATAATAAGCTCAAAGTGGTCAATGAACAAGAAAGGGAAATAGATATAATGACCCCAGAGAGTGGTGGTATATATATGTCCTTTTTAAATATATGTATATGTGCGTGTATAATACATCAAGCAACTGTATTATTCAAAGTTTTATATAAATTATATTATAAATATCAATATTAATTATAGATTATTCTCTGGACTTATTAGTATCATGGCCCTTATTCTTAAAAAAATTAAAATTTTATAATTTTAAAAATAAAAAAAATAAATTTATTTATTTATTTCGATATCTTCAGTTGTATTAGCGACAAATATAATATGTGAGACCACGTGCAAAAGTGATGGATAAAAATATAATTTTAATATTTTTTATTTTTAATAATTTTTATCAATAAAATAGATAATTTCAACATCTCATATATTAAAAAACGAGAAGGATGTTGAAATTATATTTTTTATTAATGTAACCGACGATATTAGAGTAAATAAGATTATTTATTTTATTTTTAAAATTATAGAGATCTTAATATAAAATTTTGAAATATAAAAAATATGATGCTAAATAGGGTCCGGGATATTATGTAATTAGTTCTAAACATCTCATCTAGCCTAACCCCTACCAATATATGATTCAAACTACCAAATTTGCTTGGAAAAGCTAATATAAGAGTATTTTAATATGAATAATTTTGATGCCTCGTGTCGCACGAACGTGATTAGGTTCCAAGATCTCGATTTATCTCACGAACAATACTTTATAGCCTTCTATCAAACCACAAAAAGCCGATCTGCGTGTCTTCATCCTTATGGCGATGAAGCCAACGTGTGGAAGCTACCACATTGGTCATGCGAGTCACATGAAGCCTAAAATGACAAGCTATTGCATATATTCCATGCGTTTGCCGTGCTCCCAACGATATCTATGGCTAATATCTATTGCAATTGCTTGTGATGGATACATCATTGTAAAGTAATTAATCACAAATAATTGTCATGCACCTCAATTTCTGACTGGACATGATAGGTATATGGCTCACTATTTTAATACCAAATTATAATTGTAGACTTAAGTAGATAGGGGCTATGTAGATCCTATTTGTAGAGGTTCTGTGCAAACACTTTTTTTATTTTTGGACTCTTACATATTTATCCTTTGAAAGTTGACAATATTATATTTACCCTTTCAATGTTTAATATGAAATATACAAGTATATCCCTTTAATTCCTTAAAACTTGCACATGTATATTATTTCAATGATATAAATTCTTCATAGATTTTGCCACATATATATAATGAGTTTGAAAAATAATATTTAAAGTATACCTAATTATTTTTCATTAAATAGATAAATAATATTAATCATTTGTATTATTAATGTTATTACGCTAATGGTTGATTAGAAGAGTCTTGGAAGGATATATACATCAAACTCAAATTTACAGGGGTAAAAATGAAAAAGACCAGTCAGTCAACCCAAACAAATAGTTTTTCTTTATATTCTCGAATCACACGATTCCCCGATCCGACAGCGTAAACCGCGATCTGTCATCGAGATCCGGTGATCTACTGGATTGATCACAGTAAGTAGTGACAGTTATATTTGTTAGAAGCTACAAATCCAAGATGGGTGTGGTGATAAACGCACTCCACCGGTTCCTAATTGTACTCTCATCTCCGTCTCCCCTCCACAAGAAACCGAGGGCAGATAGCCACGACCCAAAGATTGAGAAGAAGAAACAAAAGCTCATAATTTTGGGCTGCGTGTTAATTTGTGTGTAATTATTATTACTATTATTATTGTGTGGAAGGCGTCGGCCAAACCTCCCTGTGGTCGTCGTCCGCCCCGATTCTTCTATATCTCTCTGTTTCTCTCTTTCTCCATCCCACCCCGCAATCATTGTGGCAGATTCCAATTCCCAGCCGAGTCATTTATTGAGCGGAAGAAAGTTTCCTTTTTGATCGACCTTGGCTGCTCTTTCCCCTAAGGAAGGAAGCTTCTTTCCTTTTCTTACTCGCTTTTTAATTCGGTTTCCTCTTGCTTGCGCTCAAGAACGGATTTTTTGATCTTTTATTGGAAAGATCGCAAGCTGTTCACAGAGAGAGAGAGAGAGAGAGAGCCCGTTAGTATTCTTTTTCCTTCCCCCCCCCCTCAGTTCATTGAAAGATTCTTGCTTTCGTTGTCTCCGTGCCGTCAATGGAAGAGAGCGAGTGGCGGATTAGGGCGAGACGGAAGATCTGCGACTGACTAGCTCCCCGGGCCCGACGAAGGCTCGGGATGGGTTCGGCTGATCAGATGGTGGCGGACAGCGAGACGGCGGATCAGTTGGCGGCGGCCGGGACCGGCGCAGCTGCCGGGAGCGGGTGCCTCCAGAAGTTCAGGCTTTACGAGACTCGATCGGTCAGTTGGGTTTTGTCGTAGAAAGTTGGATCCTTTATCGTGATTTGTTTTGCTTCATGGGTTTCTTCAATCTTGTTTCCTAGTGCTTGTTGTCTATCGTTATTGATTTCTTCCCTCTCCTATCAGATCTTGGACTCAATGATCAAATCTGTATGGTTTGGAGGGAATATTTTCTGATGGTTGACGATTTTGTTGTTTTATGCTCTTATCGCTTCTTTCGTTTCCTGTGTAAGAAATTTCATTGCTGGATTTGCCTATGGTTGAATCGTCTTACGGAAATATCATATACTATTTTGGTTCACACAGGCTACAAATTCGGGATCCGTGTACTTCTTTTAGAGATATGTGCATGGCAGTTTCTTCGTTCTTATTGATCTTTAATTACCCGGTAACCTACTCGGGAGTTTTTCTTATGTCCTTCAACGCCTTCATCGAGATCTGTTTGTGTGATGGTTTCTCAAAGAATAGATATCTTTATACCATATTTCAGTTGCTCGTCAAGAACAGATTACTTTTATGCGTTTTCTTATGCACAAAATGATTGATTTTTTCCTCATCGTCAATATCTAAACTGTTTATCTGGTATTCATATTTTTGTTGTTTGTTACACCTGGTATGATGCTGCAGATGTTTTATATAGTTGGAAGCAACAAGAGTAGGGCACAGTGGAGGGTGTTAAAGATCGATAGGTTGGAGCCTTCTGAGCTGAATATTCGTGAGGATCCAACAACATACTCCACAAGTGAATGTTATGACTTGCTGAAGCGCGTACATGAGGGAAATATTTCAACTGGGGGATTAAGATTTGTGACTAAATGTTATGGCATCGCTGGTATGTGTAGCCTTGATCTTTTCCATACATGGATAAAATTGAAGCTTGTTGCCAACCCCTCCGTCCAACACATTCAAAGTTGATGTTCAAGAATTTCTTGTGACATACATGTTGTACATTTTCAGGGTTCATCAAGTTCCTGGGTCCGTACTACATGCTGCTCATTACTAGGAGAAGGAAGATTGGTACCATATTGGGTCATACCATATATGCTGTCTCCAAGAGCGAAATGATTGCACTTCCAAATTCGGCTGTGCAGTCCAATTTGGTCTACTCTAAAGATGAGAACAGGTCCTTTGTCCATTCTTTACATGAAAAATGTGCCATGTACAATTTATGTTTAATTGAGGCCGTAATCAGTCTTCAAAAGCTGCTATTGTATTGTAATTAAAACTAGTGCAAGTTTGAACTGCTATAATTGAAGTCTAGTATTTAACCATGGAACAAATGCTCTACAGTGCCAATGGATTCTGTTTCTGAATTACTCCATGACACGCTGCGGATATTTTCTGTAAAGTGACAATGACAATTTGTTGAAAGGTTGATAGTGTTTTTTTCTTGTTAGCTAAAGATGTAGAAACGCTATTCTCCTTGTAAGTATGTAACGTTCCTTGAGGTAACTCACAGTTGTTATGGGATCTTTAATCATCTCAAGTCATTACAGTTTCTTGGGGTCTGTGTGCCAGATCGGTTTCTTATGTACTGAGGCAAATTCAAGTAATCGAAAGGAATATTTATGTTGTCATAAAATGTCGATGGCTTAAGGTATTGAGGCAATATTGACTAGTTTCTTAATAGTTTTTACTACCGGAAAAAATGTGACCTTCATATTAAATTTATGGTTGTCATTTTTGTACTCTGTGTCTTACATATTTGCAGAACTATTCACAATGTTGTCTTTCTTCTTTATTGCATAGATACAAGAGGCTACTGTGCACTGTGGACCTCACAAAGGACTTCTTCTTCAGCTACTCATACAACATCATGCGTAGTCTTCAAAAGAACCTATGTGATGGCAAGACAGGGCAAGTTCTCTATGAAACAATGTTTGTTTGGAATGAGTTCTTGACGCGTGGCGTCCGTAATCATCTCAAAAACACTATGTGGACAGTTGCATTGGTTCATGGATTTTTTAAGCAGGTATGATTACATTGAAATGTCTGGTGTGGACTCTTCCGGATTCAATCATGCTGTTAATAACACAATAAAAAAATACACCACTTGTAAAGCCAACATTGACCATTTCCTGTTTTAGCACACTGATGATATTGCTTTATTGCTTTGAGAAGTATGCTCTTTTTCTCTTTTAATTTGTTTAGTGTTTAAAAACTCACTTATGTATCTTTCTGTTATGTTTTCAGGCAAAACTTTCAATATTTGGTAGAGATTTTATGTTGACGCTCATTGCTAGGCGCTCACGTCATTTTGCTGGCACAAGGTTTGTAGGTGAAAATGTGGTTTAATGCAATTCCTTGTTTTCTTTGATAATAGGTTTTGTCACACTAATAAATTGTTAATTATCTTTGATCTGTAATATGAGCGTACAGATTTAAGATCTTTAATCTGTAACATTGTTATGGTTAATGATTTAATATCTGCTTTGTCCCGGTTTAGGTACCTAAAACGTGGTGTTAATGAGAAGGGTAGAGTAGCCAATGATGTTGAGACGGAGCAAATTGTATTTGAAGATACTCCAGAAGAAATTCCTTCACAAATAACTTCTGTTGTACAGAATAGAGGTTCCATACCCCTTTTCTGGTCTCAGGAAACTTCAAAATTAAATATTCGGCCTGATATTATCTGTAAGTTTTAGTAATATTGTATTAGTTTCTTTGTAATACAGTTAAAGATTTACTTTGGCACATCTTTTTTCAGTGCATAAGAAGGACAAGAACTATGAAGCTACACGGCTACACTTTGAAAATCTTGTAAAGCGATATGGCAACCCAATAATTATTTTAAATTTGATTAAGGTGGGTAGTCTCAATCTACTTTGGCAAAAAGGTGGATGTAACTTTGTATCTTCTTTTTTGTGCATGAATACCTCAATGATGTCAGAGGATTTTGGGTTTGAAGTAATCTTTCACTTCTTGGTTAATTTATTATGTTTTTTTATTTATTTCATGATCTAATACAATTAGTCACGTGAGAAGAAGCCTCGAGAATCATTGCTGCGTGCAGAGTTTGCCAATGCAATTGATTTCATTAATAAAGATATACCAGAGGAGAGACGCCTGAAATTCTTGCACTGGGATATTCAAAAACATTCTAGAAGGTATATATTTGCCTTTTTAATTTCTCTCTTGCATTATTCTTCTGTATGTTGTCTTTTTTGCAGGAAATGGGTTGTTATTATATTCTGTTCATTATTTTCATGTCCTTGTGCAAAAATAATAACCTCTTCAACTTGCTACTAATTGTTGGTTGCTAAAATATGTCCAGAAAAGTTGCCAACGTGCTGGAATTATTAGGCAAAGTGGCAGCTTATGCATTGGATCTAACAGGCTTCTTTTATTGCCAAGTAACACCAGGCTTGCAAATTCAGGACCTTCCGTAAGAATCTTGTTTCATGATTTTTTTCAAGCCAGGTTTTTGTTTCAATATCAGTACTTTTTTCTTTCTTGATTCCATGATTAGTAATCTTATGTTTCAACATATTCTTTATGCTTATATCTAAAGTGTGAATAGGCTAAAAGGAATTATTATGAGCATGCAGCTCGATGATCAACCACATTGCATAGGCTTTAATCGTAATTGTTTGAGCATTCTGGCAACAGTAATCCCTACATTTGATGTACCAACTGAAGTATGAAAACACCAAATGCTTCTTTCATATAATAATTTCAGAAACATTTTTGCAATATGTTTATGTGCATGTAACACACAAACTAAATTCAAATTTTATCGAAATTCCAAAACTATCATGTAATCACGGATTCAAATATCATTCACACTGGTTTTACTCTGCGACATTCATTTTTTGTATTAGTAAACGGACAAGGCATGTATTTTGTATGTTAACTTGTAATTATTAAAGTATATAACCTTACTGTCATGTTTGTTTGAACTTGCATGTATGGTATTCTGTTATATGATTTGATTAACTTTGTATGCATACTAATACTTGTGCTTTTAGAAGATTTGTCTATGTTCTTTTATCATATGATTAATAACATGTCATAGTATTTAAAAGAACAAAACTGGTATCTAATCTGCATAACAGGGGAAGGGACTAGTCAGTACAATTGATACGAACAAACATAATAATAACATTCACTTTCATCCATACTGAAAACAAAAGTAAAGGCAGTCTTTCAGGCTTTTGCTGATCTCACAGAGTTAACATGGCACATCTATGAATTGTAAATTTTACTAGACATATGGTTATTGATTTAAATTCTGGATCTATGAACTGTTAGATATTTGAACTTCCATAATAATAACATTGTTTGATTTTATTTAGTTTCTTTTTTATCACTGCTTAAACTCTTTGTTCATTTATACAAGAGATGATGCAACTGAACGGTATTATATATATTTGAGTTGCTTTTTTCATTTAATCTCAATAATTGTTGTCATGCAGTAGCCGAGGCAGCACAGGAGAAGCCATTGGTTCTTATAGCAATTCCTTGAAGGATGAAAGTACATATTTTGGAACTGAACAGAGTCATGGTAATTTCGTTAATGAAGTTCAGAATGGAGACAATTTGGCTATATCACCTAGGTTCCAAAGAGGTGTCCTTAGGACAAATTGTATAGACTGCTTGGACCGCACAAATGTTGCCCAGTATGCATATGGTTTGGCTGCTCTTGGTCATCAGCTTCATGCCTTGGGATTTCTAGACATCCCAGAAGTCGATCTAGATTCTCCTTTGGGTGATGATTTGATGGTTTTCTATGAGAGAATGGGTGATACACTTGCCCTACAATATGGTGGTTCTGCTGCGCACAACAAGGTATTAAGTATGTTATCTCTTTTGAGGAATAAGCTGTTTGAGTGTTCATTTACTAATGTACTTATCAATAATATTCAAGTATGTTACTGAGTTTTTCTGTAAATGTCTTGAAGCATCTGAACTTGGGGTTGTGTTCCATCAGTTCAATATTGTGTTTTGTGCCTTTGAGGCACGTACCTTTTCTTCTTAAAAACTAACTGCTGATAGTTTCTTAGGAATCTTTGAGAGTGGCTTCCTGGTTGCATAAGTTTCAACGAAACTATTAAGTTGCTTACTGGAAAATCTCTTTCTTGACTGAAATTGGGCACCGACATCGAGGTTTGACATCAGATTGATCACTGTTTGTTGGAAAAGTTCCAAGGCTTGAATAATGATAGCTGAATATATCACACTGTATAGTTCTAATTTAATATCTCATCTTAGGCCTTATTTTAGTTTGTTTATATTAAGGTCCACAGAGGAGTCAATTGAAAAGAGTCTATAATTTGACCTCTTTTTTATGTAAGCTATTTCACACCAAAAATAAAAAAGTAAAAAGTACAGGACAAAGACAAAATAATGGTTTACTCCATTTGTTCCATTAATATATTTAGATCGTTTCTCTACTAAGAAACTTGTTGCTCGATCTAACAAATAACACACTTGACAAAAAGTGACATTCATTTTTCCTATTCTCATATTTCTCCATATTACAACTTATAGCTAGGTGCCTAGGTATTACATACATATGCATCAAGTATGCGTCTGGAACTAAGATGACTTTGGTTTTAATGAGTCTACTACTTTTAACTTCGGCTCAAGCATCTTGAGCAAGTGGTTCATACTCAACAAGTCTGATCATGATAAATGGTATCAAGGTCAAACTAGTATTTGAACACAGTGAGAGACTACCAGCATATAGGCTATTGGGCACTCTACAATGTGGAGCCACCATGACATTATGTACACCATATTAAGGTGCCATGTTAAGATTGATTCTAGGTTATATTGGTCCTTGAAGAAGATGTTAAAGATATTAAATCTTTAAGTGGAGAGATCACCTCATTTTAGTTACACATTGGAAGTCCATAAGTGGTCCATCAACTTGGGTCAGTAGTTCAAGCTCAACAAGTTAACGGATCTCTTATCCATTGGGTGGGTTCATAACACCTTGAGCACTCAAAAGAAAAAGGCAGTAGTGAAGAAATAAGTTTTTTGTTTTATTAGGTTAAAAAATCATAAGCTAGAATATTAAAAGATTTGGTTTCCATGATCCACTTACTGTTCTCATCTTGGACTGCTTGCTTGCCAAATAGTCTATTCCCAACTAGCAAAATATTTTACATATTTGCAGCATCACTCTGTTTTACTTGAACTGTTTCATAATTTTGCACAGATTTTCTCTGAAAGAAGAGGTCAATGGAAGGCTGCAACCCAGTCCCAGGAGTTGTTTAGGACCATCCAACGATACTATAGCAATGCTTATATGGATGCCGAGAAGCAGGATGCTATTAATATGTAGGATTTCACAATCTTTTCTGATAAATTACTTCTAACCTCCTTGTTACCACTGATTATAATCTTTTTTCTTCAAATAACACCTCTTTTTTTATAATTACTATTAAATTTGTAGATTCTTAGGGCATTTCCAACCTCAACAAGGTAAAGCAGCACTTTGGGAGTTGGATTCAGATCAGCATTGCAATATTGGTCGGCGTCATACTTTTGCCGATGAAAATGCAAGGTACTGAATTTTAGTTGAAGTGTTGATTTATCTATAGCATCTGGATTTTCTCAATGATATTTTCTAATTGTTGTGACAACTGAGTAATAACCATTGGAAGTTGTATATAGCTCGTACTTTATAAGATGATGCATGAGGTAGTGAACCTCAATATTAAAATTAATAATTTTGTGTGTGCTTTACTAGAAATTGTATAGTGCAGGACTCCTGCATGCTTACATGCATTTGTAAATCATATGATAACAATCATAGCTATTACAATTCATCTGGTTTTTTTAATGGTGTGGTTGAGGAAGTTTCAGGTGTATAAGTTAGGTTTGGTTTAACTTCAGCTTTTGTTATTCAGGTCATTTATCAAAAGATCCCTATCAGATGGCAATATTCTACGTGAAAGCCAAACACCTGTCTCTGGCT
Organism: Musa acuminata AAA Group; assembly: GCF_036884655.1. Taxonomy (NCBI): domain Eukaryota; kingdom Viridiplantae; phylum Streptophyta; class Magnoliopsida; order Zingiberales; family Musaceae; genus Musa; species Musa acuminata. Next base: position 29,198,186 of record NC_088347.1, on the reverse strand, counting down.
GTGATGCTGGACCAAACAAAGTAGCTTCTTCAGCACTGCCTTCAAGAGTACAACACGAGTCAAATGTCAAGGGTCTATGTGATTCTACACCAGAAATTTCAACTTGTGAAAATGACATGTCATATTCAAGGTAAGTTTCTTTAGATTGTTCATCGTTGATGCATTAATAAGCTCTCTACAAAACTGTTACTGCAGTCAAATAAGTAATTAATTGAATCGAGGGACATCTTTTTGGGCCTTATTTTTGTTTTATAACGACAAATAAACAAGAGAAATGTTGTGCTTTTCTTTTGTTGCATTTTTTAGCTTCTGATTGATAAGATAGAAAACCCACAGCAGCCAAAACCCTATAAACTAAGTGTCTAATTTCTTCTTGATCTCTGTTTCATCTGAAACTCCAGAAACAATGCCTTAGTAGGACATTCACCATGCATATTCATAAATAGCTTAATTCCTCTCTCTCTCATATGTATTAGGTGCACTCCGATGATCTCCAGGAGTCAACTCTTTTCAGATTGTGGGCATATATGTTTAAGCGAGCATAGATTTAATGATTCAAACTGTTCAAACTTCCTGGACTTTGATTGGCTTTCATCGTCGGGGAATTCATGTGATGATGAAGGTTATGAAAGGTAATCTTCTATGAGTGCTGTTTCCCCTATTTATATAATATTGTGATGGAATTTGATAATGTAACTAATGCATCATTTTTTTGTATTTGAACTTGATCAATATTAGTGTTTATGTATGTCATTGTTGTGGGAGAAGATACAGCTGTGTTTGAGATCATGATTTAAACAAATTTCTAGATGATCTTTTAACTTCCATGGTGTTATACATGGTGTATAGAATGTAATTTTTTGTGCATTGTGTAGCTTGTAATTGTAAATTGTTCTGCAGGTCAAGATAGTAAGAAGTAAGAACCAAGTAGACACACACAGTCATTGTCTTACATCAATGTGCATTCTTGAAAATATTGAGGGTGATAACTTTGCTTTTTGCTTGCTTTGAGCACATTAATGAAAATATTACTTATCCTGTATGTTAGGTGATAACCATGGCGTCAAACTGTCAATAAGAAAAAGATGGGTCTTATCACTTCATATCTATAGCTAAAGAACTCTAATATCTATAGCTCTTGTTTTTCACTTCATATTATACATGTTATGTAGATTTGATTGCTTGTGGAATTTAACATTGCTCAACTCTTCACAGACAAATATTCTCGTATTTCTTGATTATAATCAGATCCAATTGCTGTTCAAAACCATATATTAATACAAAATGTCATAGTTTGAGGAGCATGCAGTGTGCACATTCAGTAGATTTTATCTTCTAAGACTCGTGTATTGCAACCACATGTGTTGCATTCTGACATGACATTACATGCTTTGATAAGCTAACTTTGTTTTTTTATAAGAAGAACTTCCTTTGCTTGATCTAATGCTACAGTTTATAATGTTATCTTTGTTTAATGGTGTATACTAAGTTTCACTGGTTGAATTTAGAGAAGTCCCTGCAAATTGAGCAGTGTGATGCTAACTCATAAGGTTCACCATAGTTGAACTGCCACAGATGATTGAATTTCGTGCAAATATAGCACAGATTAAATGAGTATGAAAGAATTTGTTCTCTAAAATGAGCATGAAAGAGAAAGTGGTCAAGCCTTCTTGAGAAGTATTCTTCCTTCATTCCTTGATACAAATATTAAAATGGGTGTCTTTTTCAACCTCTTCCCTTTTCTTTTTACTACAGGTCACCTCTTATTAACTCACCGCCGAGGAATGTTTCCACTGAAAATGTCACTGATGGTGTAATTGCTGAAGAAACTTCAATTTTAAGTGAGGAAGGTCCTAATACTAAGGTTTGTTTCCTTTTGTCTTTGTTGTTTCACATCTTGAGTTCCTATTTGTGCAAGTTTAGCACTGATATTTTTAGAACTTGTGCTAAGCTTTTGCCAAAATTTTGAAGTTCAAGAATGGGTTCCTCTTGAATTGTTCTGTAGTTCGTAAAATATAATTAAGGTTTTAATTCTTAGTCTGGTACCAATAGCAGTCGGCAGATGGCTTGTTACAGTACCGATATGGGGTGGTATACCAAGTTGGTATGAATTAGTACTTATTGGAGGAGGCAGTGGAGAGGAGGTGGTGGTGGGAAGGAGGCATACCACTAGGAGATGACTGCAACATGCTTGGAGGAAGTAGTGGTAGCGACATAACGGGTAGTAGGAAGAGAGAGAGAGAAGAAAAATACATCTGACAGCTATAAAAAAAGCATGGGTATTGGGCCGTAGTCTTATAGCCTGTTAAAGTCTGGAATTGATTTGCTTACCATCTGGGTAATCGTAATATGATGAGCTTATTGAATGTTACATTCAGTTTATACCTGATCGAGCCACTTGAAAGTACCCAGCCCCATCTTGATTGGCTATCAGAGCAGCAATTAACAATTACTAGCCCATATGGACTGATAATTAAACCTTGAAAGGAACCGGTGTTGCAAAAAGTGCTAGTTAATCATAAAATAATACAATCCGCCTTAATTTATCCATTGACATTATTGAGTTCTGATGATAAGTTGATCGTTCTCTATGATTACCATAATGCCAAAATTGGCAAAAGTCCCCATGGTTCATCTATTTACGACTTGACTTCTGATCTCTTTCTGTAAAAATATAATAGTACGGTTGTAATTTCAAAATTTACATGATCCAGACAAGAAACTTCTTCAAGAACATTATATTAATTATTTTTCCTTTGAGGGCATCATTCCTTTGTATCTTTTAAATGCTTGGTAGTTCATGTTTAAAATTGGATTCTTATCGTTCCTCGGAATTATTATTCAAATATGCTACTTGTTTGATCCACATATGGGTTTACATTGACTACATCGATGTAGTACATGCCAAGGTAGATCAGTAGATAATTATCGGTGAAGCACTTGATGTGTGCCATACTTTGGCACAAAAACCTTAAGACCTGATCTAAAGAGCAAGGAGGCAATTCAAATTGATTCCATCTACCATACGAAAAATTAACTGGTGTCCAACTTTTGTCTTCTAATATCATGGAGATTTGGAGAACTTAACATACGTTACTTTTTTTTTTGACACAGGAAGCTGAAGCCACTGATGTTGCACAAAGTTCCAACCATGGCGAGTTTTCTGATAGTTTTGCGCATTGGATCAACCATGGTGGGGCTCTATGTTACTGATGTCAAAGCAGTCGTCGAATCATTCTCGGTATCACTCGCTTGCCTTGCGAATTATGTCAATGCTATAATTTCTAGTAAGGAGAGAAGAATGACATATGTAGGTGGAATTAGAACGTTAAATAGAACTTACGGCATTCATCTGTAAAATATTAGTTTATACTTTTCGATCAGTTTCTTGCAGAGATACAAGTAGTATATATTGGAACACAGATGCAATTCTTTAGAGCCAAGCTCAGTTATTTTTATGTCCAACAGGATGTTTTGTAAATAGTAATATAAATAAATATTTTATCACATGAGTCCAGTACATGTAATGTTATATAGCCGTCTCCAGGCAAATCCAGTATCTACGATAGACGATAAGATCGTCGAGCTTATTTTTCTGGCTTTGAAGCCTCTTCTTAGGCTTCCTTTCTGCTTTCTTGATATGTACTTAGTGCAATGATTTTAAGGAGCTACTCAATCTGTGTCATGCTTCAAGCACTTGTTTGTAAATACTACACTTCCACAAGCCTTGTATTATTTACTCATCGTTGCGTTCCTGACACGGAGATTGTAATTTTACTTGGCTCTACTTTACTAGTTGAGATCTGTGATGCATCTCCCATTTGATGTAGTATTGCATGAAGTAGATAGGCAAGTTGAAGCCATTGCTTGTAATCTTCGAATTGCCTCAAATATTTGGTTGAGGCCCTGCAAAGTGATTCTAAACCCACTTTACATTGCATCATTCATCTAATCATCTCCATGTTCATCCTATTTAAGTCAATCTACATCCCTATGGTTGTGGGATTGCAATATATATATACTCATTGCAAACTTCATGCAATCTCCTAAACAATCACTAAACTGGATTTTCCTTATCCGGAAAACATGCTAAATTTTGATGGAAAGCTTGCAGTTAAAGATCTGAGAAGAAAAGATCTGACATCACCTTACCTTGTTCGAGTCAGCGTAAGACAAGCAAGATCTGATGCACAGCAGTGGACCAAAGTTGCTCCAAGCTAAATCAGAGAGTATGTTGAAGGTGTAGGGTTAGAGTTGGGGGTTCTCTTTTTGGATCGAGTGTAGCATACATTGCAGAGCTCAAAGGCTTCCACATGCCTACACCTAAAACAATGTCCTCTCCTATCACACATCTATGCTTTTCTAGCTTTCCATGAGAAGATCTTTTGCATCTTATAGCAGCTAAAATCGCGCTTTAGATCTCGATGATGTACCTTAAGCACGAAGCTGGTTATAATACCAACAAGCATACTAGATGACAACCCAGTGCATGTTGCAGGATCTTTATGGTCCTTGTTTCCACACCCTGCAATACTCTCTTTCTGCTTGACTTGCTGCGATCTCATTCATGCATACGAGAAGTGAGGCACGAGTTTGAAGGTTGTGTTAGGATCCATGCATTCAGTGCATGCATGCATGATGATCCGATGGAGATCGAAGAGAATGGATGGACACTGAAGCAAGTTGTGCCTGTAGGTTTCCTGATGGCACACAACAGCAGGTGAGTCTTTTATCATCGAAAGAGAGATTGGTCTTGGTATGGTGTGTCCCTAAGAGCACATCAGACTCTGCAGTAAGCAATGACATGCGGTGTTGTCGGTCAGTCGTGGAAACTGTTTGTAGGATCACCAAAGAGCAAGAATAATGGAGAAAGGGTTGTCTTCTTCCTCTTACACTGCTTGATGATTAGAATATTAGGTGCCATGTGATCTCCTGCTCTTCGGAATCCATCCGACCGGCCATGAGACCAGTTGCGAAATCATTGACCAAAACGCATGCAGACAATCTTTCAATCCATCAGTTGTTGGTGACAGTGCCGATACTCTCAGAGGAATTCTATAGATAAACTACCCCGAGAAGAATTCTCCACTATCTCCGAAGAAACAAAAGATGACTGACAACGAAGATGAGGAGTCTGAAGATGTGAAAACATGCAAAAGTGTGTTTAGGTTTCCAAGATCTTGGAGAGTGAATGAATGCGAGAGACAACCGATAGCTATTTGATGCCAAGTAAATTCGGGTGAGATAAGCCTTGGATTCCATGCATTCCAAGTTCTCAGTCGAGCACATCATGGTTGGGCAAAGAACAAGATTGATCTTGTCAGAAGGATACTAAAAGGCACTATTAGTATTATTATTATTATTATTTCGAGTACATGAGCTTTCCAACTTTATTGATGTGCATCATATGGGTGATGAAAGTTTGTAGTGACCGAGTCATGTAATTACTTCAGAATATATATGCCAACAAGTTCTTCCTTCACATGCACCCCAACAAATGTTTTTGACTCATACAGGTTCCTGCGGGCCCTGCAACCAAACGCAGGACACAAAATTAAACTCCCAACACCTCCGAGACTGAACAGATTAAGGGAGACTTTGGCCTTCAAAAGGTGTTTTGGCTTGTGGAGCTTATCATTTGGTGGTTTTGCTCAATTTGCTAGCACATGGATGAGCAATGATAAGCCTTTCCTGCATCACCTATAGATTAATATTGTGTGTGTGAACTTCCCATAGATTAATGAAGTTTGTGTGTGTGTTTGTGTACCTAATCTTTTGATTTAACAACTACTTGGAATGCTCTTTACATGATTATTAGCAACACTAATAATGCCAGATAAAGTGGTGGTCAAGATGGCTTTGTGATGTCTTCCATGCCTCTCCATAACAAGCACCTCAGATGAGCCTAATGTGCAGTGTTCTTCATCATCAGGAAAGAATGTTTTGGATATGTTAACTAGTTTAATTTTCTGAAGAAGGTCTTCCATGTCATGGTTTGTAACACTACCACCAAGCTCTTATGAACATGGACTAATCCTAATATTGAGCATCCAAGATTCCACGAAAAGAAATGCAAGGGATAATATTTTCTGCAGGATACGATGAATTGATGATTAGCTTCTGAGATGCTTTGATGAATGCAGGCCAAGAACGAGGCAGTTGCCCACTGCAATATTGTAAGTCATGGCATCTGAAGGGAAGTGAGAGCACATGCTAATCATTTCCGGTGAGCCATGTAATCATGTTATGGCATTTGCTGTGGGATGGCCTCTCCTCATCATTAGCAACTCCATTCCATCAGAGAACAATCATCAGGCTTACATAAATGCAGGGGGGCCCATACCTGCGCTCTTTAATGCCGACCTCAGATCATGTTCTTCTTGCCCTGCCATAGATTTCCTACATTGCATCTTCTCCTCCTCCGACAGGAAAAGAACAGTTCCATTCCAGATTCTGAGTTTATTTGGGCATGAAGGGATCGACTTTGACAAGGTAACTGAGTTCATCAGTGGCACGGTGGATGGAGTCTACCATGAAAGTGATGATCACATACAATCCAAGTTACTAACTTAGAATCCACATTGACCATATGTGGACTCCACTCCCGATCAAAGAAAACATGGGCCGACCGTCAGAGAATATACATATCTATCCACCACCACCACCTCTTCTTGTATATAAGCCCCCCACCATGCAAACCTAATAATACACCTAAACATCATTGCTGGACTGCTCTTTCTCTTGGTAATGGGTTTCTCCTTCTTCTTCTCCTCTTCTTCCTCCTCTGCTTCTCCGGGCTCTGATGTCACTCAGGAGAAGAAAAGCAAACGCAGGACGCAGCAGGACAGCAGCAGCAGCAGCGAGAGCAACGGTAACGGCGCCAACAGCGCGAGCGCGGCTGGCGGTGGCATGAGGTACCTCGGCGTGCGTCGTCGGCCGTGGGGCCGGTACGCGGCGGAGATTCGCGACCCGGCGACCAAGGAGCGGCACTGGCTGGGCACCTTCGACACGGCGGAGGAGGCGGCCGTCGCGTACGACCGCGCCGCCCGCACCCTCCGCGGGGCCCGCGCGCGCACCAACTTCGCTTACCCAGACCTCCCGCCCGGCTCCTCCCTCACCCCCTTCCTCTCCCCCGACCTCCAGCCCCCGCCCTCCTCCTTCACCCTCTCCGCGCCATCGCCGATACAGGACTCCGGTCACCACGCCGCCGCCGCCTTCCCAGCTCTGGGAGGTCAGGGCGACTACAATGCTATTGCGGACAGTACAATCTCCGTCGACGGGACCCATTACTACTACCACAACCAGCAGCAGCACGAGGATGGGTTACAGTACACAGCCTCGACGCTGCCGGCGTCTCAGCCGGCGGTGGCGTTTCCTTGGGAGTCGAGTGGTGCTTCGGCAGCGGGCGAGGAGGACCTGGCGGCCATGTGGTGCGACCCGGGGGAGTTCGGCGGGTACGGCTCCCCGGCCTCGCACGGGATCTTCTTCGAGGAAGGCTACGTGCACAGTCCCCTGTTCGGGCCGATGCCGACGGTGGACGACGCCGCCGCAGACGGGTTCCAGCTCGGTGGCTCCTCCTCCTCCTCTTACTACTACTGACGAGTACGTAAAAGCTCGGGGTCTGCAGTTTGGTTGCGCGCCCGCCGGTGGACGTGGCGTTTTCCTTTTGGGTTTGGTCCGGTTTGGCTCTCTTCTCCTCTGGAGATTAGCTGGGGCCTTTTAAGAGTCTCTTCTCTTCCTCCTCCCTTTTAACGTTCTCTTCAAACTCCTCCCTCTGCATTGTATGTATTGCTTTCTATTGTCTCTCCAGTGATCCTTGTTGAGCTGTGATGGATGTTGTAATGAATTGGACATAAGATTCATATATATATATATATATATATATATATATATATATATATATATATATATATATATATATATATATATATATATATATATATATATATATATATATATGACTATTATTGACTTTAGTTTTGTATGCTGGTCTACCACATGGGCCTGAAATGTTCCAAGATTGGTAGATTTGACCGACCAAAGAATATCTAATGGAGGCATTTAAAGATTGAGAAGTGGAGTCTGCAAAGAAGGTTCCATGGCGGAGATGTGCAGTATGTGCCGATAGGAGGATGGGCTTCGGCATACAAGTGATGGGCTTTTAGGCTACCTGTCCAAGTATGCAAGCGATGCAAGTCTCCCACCATGACCGTTTCCGTCTCCTCCACGGCCACTGCAACACGCTCCGCTAACTCAAGTCCATCCATGCGTAGGCCACCGGCCTACGTCCTCACCCTCCTCATCCTCCCCCACCACCACCACCACCACCACCAAAGCCCCTCCTCCCTTCCTCCGGCCGCCGCCCTCATCGGCTATGCTCTTTCCCTCTTCCACAGCATCCCCAGCCCCTCCGCCTCCCCCGACAACCTCCTCATGAGAGCTCACACCCTTCTCTCCTCCCCTCTACCCGCCCTCCTCGTCTTCGCCCGCATGCGCCGCGCCGCCGTGAACCCCGACTCCCACGCCTTCCCCTTGGCCCTCCAGGCCTGCGCAACCTTCCGCTCCCCCGCCCTCGGCCGGGCCTTCCACTGCCAGGTCCTCAAGTTCGGCTTCGCCGCCGACTACTACGTCCGCAACAATTTGATTAGTGCGTACGCTCCATTCCACTCCATGCTTGAAGCCCAAGGCCTCTTCGACGAGTGCCCGTCGTCTCGTCACATCGTCACCTACAACACCTTGATGGACGGCTATGTCAAGGTCGCTGACATCGCGTTTGCACGTAAGCTTTTCGACGAGATGCCTGCAAGAGATGCGACGTCGTGGGGCACGTTCTTGGCAGGCTACTCGAAGGTGGCCCGGTTCGAGGAAGCGATCGAGCTCTTTGATGGGATGCTCGCGATAGGAACGGCGCCCGACGATGTTGCTTTGGTCTCGGCACTCTCTTGCTGTGCTCAACTGGGGAAGTTGGACCGAGGCGAAGCCATCCATGAGTACATCAAGAAGAACAGAGCTGAACTCAATGTCTATCTGTCCACGGGCCTGGTAGACATGTATGCAAAGTGCGGCTGCATTAGTGTTGCTACAGAGATCTTTGAGTCAACGCTATGGAAGAACTTGTTCACGTGGAATGCCATCATCGTTGGTCTAGCCATGCATGGGAACGGTGAGATGTCACTGGAGCACTTCAACAGAATGCGAGCTGTGGGTGTTCGGCCAGATGGGGTGACCTTCCTAGGAGTCTTGGTGGCTTGTAGCCGTGCAGGACTCGTTGATATGGCTCGGAGTCTCTTTGATGAGATGGAGAGCGTCTATGGTGTCGAACGGGAGCTCAAGCATTCGGATGCATGGCAGATTTGCTCGGACGGGATGATCAAGGAAGCGATGGAAATGATAGAAGGGATGCTAATGAAGGGCGATGCTTATGTGTGGGGAGGTGTGCTTGCGGGTTGCCGAATCCATGGGGGGAATGTGGAGATTGCAGAGGTTGCAGCACGGCATCTATTAGAAAGGAACCCTGGGGAGAGTGGGATCTACTCGATTATGGCTGATATATATGCTACTTCAAGGAGGTGGGAAGATGTTGCAAGGATTAGGAAGTTGATGGGCGACAAAGGATTGAAGAGAAAGAATGTTGGTCGTAGTTCTATTGAGGTGGATCATGAGACAGAGACAACAACAGCAGTTGTGGCTCTTTAAGTTCGTCGATCCGATAGGATAAGCCATCAAACTGCGTTTGGTGGGCTTCGATCTTTACTTGTTTGTTGCCTTTCTCGATATACTCAGAATAACGTTCAACAACGAATTTAACGGTTACGGTGACGTGGCATCTTTCCATTAGCCAAAGTAATTGGTATCATTGACACCGAGGTGTCGCCCGTGCCCTTATATTGATGGCAGCGCCCTTCTTTCATTCTCGTTGCCCCGGAAAGAGAGGCGAAGCGAGAGCGGCACTTTCGTTAAGATCCCAACGGCCGGTTGTCATTTGCCCCGGTCTTCCTCCCCGCAAGCTGATCCTGTCGCAGATGGCCGTGCCGTTCGTCCTCCTCCTGATCGCATCCTCCTTTCTCCAGATTTGGGCGTCCGATCCGGTGACTGGTTTTCTCGATGGATTGCTCTTATGTTTTTGTCGATCTGGGGGTTCTGAATTTGACGATTTTGTTCTCTTTGATTCAGTTGTACTATGAATCCTTTGACGAGCCCTTTGAGGGGCGGTGGATCGTCTCCAAGAAAGAGGATTACGAAGGTAAATAACATTTAACTCCAAATCCCTCTGTGTTCTCATCGTATATATTCCTGCATTCGTGTCTTTCCTTGGTTTGGACGACAAGATTTCATCTTTCGGATTGATTGATTGCGCATCATGATCTTCAGTGAATGGTTGGTTTTTCAGTTCGTTGATCTACGCAAGTTTATAAATTTATATACGAGTTTAAAATTAAGATAAGTGAGGCTGCAAAACTCCAAATTTCTGGAATATAAAAGGATAAATGTGCCTTTTGCAATAGCATTGTTATAATATATGCTAGATGGTCATTGGGAGTCTCAGTTTTTAATCGTAATGACATTGTGGCTTCTATACGCGGAATTGTAATTGTATATAAGTCATATTGGCTTGTATAAACTGGGATTTACGACCTTGTGCATGAAGAACTAAATGTTTAATTGTCTAATGAAAAGATTTGGCTGTTCTGTGAAGCTTTGAATTGTAAGCTCATGAGAGCTTTTTGAGTTGCATAACATGGAACATTTTTTTATTGTCGTGCATCACGAGTTCTATTTTCTAGCATTCTTGGCACTGAATTTAGTTTCACTTGTTTGCTTGGTGAAGCTTTGTGTGGCAAAAAACAGCTTAACAAACAACATTTTCCTCTGTTCTGTCATTTGTGAGACATTTCTGATCTTGGAGAACGTGCATTTTTTTGGGGAGACAATTTGCAGCCTTGTCTTTATTTTACAGAAAATTTGATTTGTTTGCACCTGCACATTGGCTTTTATCTCAGAGATTGATATATCCAGATGGCTACATCTGACTTGGCTTATTGATTGTGTTTGGTTTAACTTTTCAGCTTGAATCAAATCCAGACTATAGCCTTTCGATGAGATTATCAGGCTTTCATATTGTTTTAATCATCTTATATTTGCCACACAATATCAGCACTTGCAATGTAGAAAACAAAGAACAATCTTAAGTGAACTTTTCAATAATTTCAAACAGACCTCAAAAAGTCAAATGTCAATGGCAACTTCTTGAATATCTTGATTGCGTTAAAAATCAATTTAGTCAGATAGGATCTTCACGGGTTTCAAAGGAACACTCCAATGACCTTATTTTCTCTTCTTCCCATCTTTGGCATCCAGTCATTTATCTCTTACATAATTTGCTACTTTTGACAAGGATTGTGGAGACACTCTAAGAGTGATGGACATGAAGATTATGGGCTTCTTGTGAGTGAGAAGGGTAGGAAGCATGCAATAGTGAAGGAACTTGATGAACCTATCATTCTCAAGGATGGAACTGTCATTCTACAGTTTGAAGTTCGACTACAGAATGGACTTGAATGTGGAGGGGCATATCTAAAGTACCTCCGTCCTCAGAAAGCCGGATGGACTGCCAGGGAATTTGACAATGAGTCTCCATATACTATCATGTTTGGACCTGATAAGTGTGGAGGCACAGATAAGGTGCATTTCATTTTCCCGCACAAGAATCCTAAAACTGGACAGTTTGTGGAACATCATCTTAAGTACGCTCCAACTATCCCTTATGATAAACTCTCCCATGTCTATACTGCTATTCTGAAACCTGATAATGAGCTGAGAATTTTGATTGATGGAGAGGAAAGGCGAAAGGCAAATTTCTTATCTTCGGATGACTTTGAGCCAGCATTTATTCCACCCAAGACCATACCTGATCCTGATGATAAGAAGCCTGAGGACTGGGATGAGAGGACAAAAATTCCAGACCCTGATGCTGTAAAGCCAGATGACTGGGATGAAGACGCACCAGAGGAGATTGAAGATGAGGAAGCTGTCAAGCCGGAAGGGTGGTTGGATGATGAACCGGAGGAAATTGATGATCCTGGATCCATAAAACCGAAAGACTGGGATGACGAAGAGGATGGGGAATGGGAAGCAATAAAAATTGACAACCCAAACTGTGAAGCAGCACCTGGATGTGGAGAGTGGAAGAGACCAATGAAGAGGAATCCAGCGTACAAGGGAAAATGGCACGCTCCTTTAATTGACAACACAAACTACAAGGGCATCTGGAAGCCACGAGAGATAGATAACCCCGACTATTTTGAACTTGACAAGCCAGATTTTGAGCCAATAATTGCTATCGGTATTGAGATTTTGACAATGCAGGATGGCATTCTGTTTGACAATATTCTGATATCTAGGGATGAGAAGGTTGCTGAGTCATATAGAGCAGAGACATGGAAGCCTAAGTATGAAGTTGAGAAAGAAAAGGAGAAGGCTGAAGATGGTGCTGCTGGGTTTTCAGATATGCTTTCAGGTTTCCAGGTAATGTTTCACTTGTTTTCAGTTTTTTGTGCTAGCCTTGTTCTGTTTCTTCCGTTAAATTGACAGCATGTTAATTGTTGTCTTACTCTGTGGTTATTTCAGAAGAAAGTGTTTGATGTGCTTTACAAGATAGCAGACATCCCCTTCTTGGAGGCATACAAGAATAAAATTATTGTAAGTAGTAACTGTTCTTTTTCCTTGTAACTTTCCAGTCTTTTCGGGTAGTCTCATCTTTGTTGGAAGTCAGCGTTTTTTTTCTCTAAAAAGAAAATTAATTAGTTTTAGTGTTTCTTTTTCTTGTATTGCATCAAACAATTTATACTTGTTTAAGGTCTGATTTAATTTCTTATGCAGGATGCAATTGAGATGGGAGAGAAACAACCCAACCTCACTATTGGGATCCTGGTATCCATTGTGGTGGTTATAGTTACTGTTATATCCAGGGTTCTGTTTGGAGGAGAGAAACCCAAGGTGTGTCATTTTGGCTTTAATCCATCCTTACCTTTTGTTGACCTTTGCGCATTCTGCAGGCTCCTGCTGCACCTATCAGTGAAACTGAGATTGCTAGAGCTGGTAAAACTGAAGTTCCCGAAAGCAACAAAGAGGAAAAGGAGACGGACAAAGAAGATGAATCAGCCCCGCGCCCCAGGAGGTCCAGGAGGGAGACGTAGACCTGACATGTCTTGAATTTTTTGATCGTGTTGTTTATTTCTAGATTTAATCTTAAGTTGACCATGAGATTGAGGGAACCATTTTCCTCTTTCAAAATTTTGGGACATAATCTTCACACTTAAATATTTTATTCATCGTCATTCATTTTGTTAAGAACTCTCTCTTACGTGATTTATGGAAATCGATTTTTTTTTTTTTTTTGTAAGGCTACCTTGGTTATATATGCAGGTAGTTTTAGAGTTGTGGAAAACTAGGTTTTTCTTTTATATAAAAATGGATGTAGAATATTTATCTAATGCTTTGTCAAATTAAAATACTTGAAGGTGTTTGTTAGTATAGCTGATAAGAATTTTGATATTATTATCTTTTATTAAAAAATATTTATTCTATTTATAGACTGATGCAATTGAGGTATTATTATCAGCTGTTTTCTAATATTTTATACAATCTCTTTTAAAAAAAAAATATTTTCTTTGTCTTAAGTATAATTCTTAAACTTGGTTTTTGGTAGTCGTCCTTTAATATTATTCGCCTTTTGCTAAGTATGATTCTTAAATCTGGCTATGTTGGCTGCGGATCCTCGCTTTTAGATCCATAGCTTGTCGGATCCGGGCTCTGGTGGGCCAATCTGTATCCGATCCATTAAACACCTGGCCACGCGTCGACTCGTCATCGGATTGAATTCCCGCCGTTCGTTTCGATGTATAATAAATCATGATCGTACCTTTTCGATGCTTTCGTGTTTTCGCCGTCCGAGCGATCAAGCTTGTTCGACAACAGGGACCCGGAAGATGACATGGCATATTTCTATTGGGCTTATCAACGTGGCATCTCATACCATTGGCAGAAGCGAGTCAGTAGCAGACCTTTTATTGACGGTCGCGACCGGCATGCGTCTCGCTCTCTCATCGCCTCCTAAGCACGGAAGAAAGCGAGAGCGAGATCTGTTCCCGTGGGTGCATCTGCTCCGTCGGATCATTAGCTCTCTCATTTGCATCGTTCCCAATCGCGATCTTGCGCTAGGGTTCCTGCGGGATCCACTGTTTCCCTTCACGATGGGTGGAAGGAAGATGGCCGCGCCGCTGCTCCTTCTGCTAATCGCGTCCTCTCTCCTCCAGATTTGGGCGTCGGATCCGGTAATTCGTGCAGTCGGCGGATTGTTCTCGTAATCTTTGGTTTTTAGACTCAAAGTTTAAAGATTTGTGGCGTTTGATGCAGTTGTTCTACGAGTCGTTTGATGAGCCTTTTGAAGGGCGATGGATCGTGTCCGAGAAGGAGGACTACACAGGTATAACATTACCTCCAGATCTGTTGATGATCTCTTCGAAATGATATCCTTGCGCTCATGGAATAAAGAATTCGTCTTTTAGTTTTGTCTGTTTGCTTTTACAATCTTCTGATTGATCAGTGGTCACTGTTGCCAGATCTTTTCCACGAGGCGTTATATTAAGATATGTTAGTGGAACCTAAGAGATCTAGTACTTATGATAAACTAGTGGAAGCTCAGATTTATGGGACTCAAAGAGTCTAATGTGGATCAGCTTTATTACACTGTATATAATTGCTAATATTTTTGTGTTTATGATAAGCTGGTTCTGTGTAGGAAACAAACTGAGTAACGAAGGGCCCCACTCTTTTATTTTCTTGGAAAGGGTGTTGTTGGTTTGGTAGAGATGTCATATGCATTTTAAGTATCTTTGGTACCTAAGCGGTGGACTACTGGTTAGTTGTTAAGGAAAGGTTTACTATTGCTATGGCGAATTTGCTCAAGTAGTAGTATTTTTGAGTTGCAGACGCTAAAATATACTGTTTGGATTACATGATTCAGATCTACTACATTGCCTTAAATTGGTTGAATTAGTCTTGATTTGTTTGCTAGTGAAAATATTGGTTTTACAAAGTAAACCACCACTGAAACACTTTTTTATACTTTTGGTATGATTACGTGTCTTTAACTGAAAAATCTCCAGTGTTGGTGGATGTAATTTAGTATCTAAATGTCAGCTTGTCAGGGATATTCTCCTTACTTTGCACTTCTATGGAATTGCCACGATTTATCTCCTACCTTGATTTTGATATATTCAGTAAGGTAATTATGTTCTTGCTCATATTAATTTGTTCAAACATGGGCTATTGGTTGAACCTCCTTTAAGCTGGGATTTCCAGGAGGTGCTTCGTTGATTTTTGATTAATCACTTAAGGAACTTTCAAGTGTTGACTTGTTAAATTTTGGGTTGATTAAATGGTATGGTATTAGGTTGTTTTCTTCATGTATTCCTTATGAAAGGATACTGATCAACCTATCACAACTTGACTTTATAAGTTGGGCCCATTGACTATGAAAATTATCAACAATTAATTGATTATTTAGGACCTGAATGGATATTGGGCATTTTTTTAGTGTGAATGAATTCACAAACTTGGTTAAGACTATGTCGTCATCGGAAAAAATTGTGAATGATCCCCGTTTTGGACAAGTTCAACAGGGTTTTTTGTTTAGTTCTTTATTTTTTTTTAATTCCAGATATATCAATGCCTGATTACATCAATCTTAGATTTTGGTAGTGGTCATATCTTATTTATTAATTAGGTTGATGATAGATGATAACTGTTGATGGATAGAAAAGGAAGTTAGAGAGTTATGCAATACAGAGCTATAATATATATAGAAGAAACACCATCAAAATGTAAGCTAGTGAAAACAGAGTCATGATAAATATATAGAAGAAACTACTATCTGGAGATTGAATTATTGACTGTCTGGGCTCTTTTCACATGTTTTGGGTTTTTATTTCTGTTATGCCTTGATCAATATTTTGAATTTCTATATTTGTCTTTGTGGATATGATTACCTAATGTCAGTCACCTTTGGAACTTTTAGAAGAACTTGGTCATGTAAAAATCAATATAGTGAAAATGAAACTTGGTCACATAAAAATCAATATAGTGAAAATGAGTGTTATATGCTTAAATCTCTGTTTTCTGTACTAAATGAAATCTTTTGGTCCAAAGTTTTTGTTACCTCGATGTGTCCTGGCTGTGGTCAAATCCAATCACATATTTGTATTTTCCTTTTGTGTTCAATCATATGTTTTTTTAGAATCTTGTTAAGATGAGTTCTTTTGGTTACATTGTGGGTCCTGTTCTTGCATCAAAATTCTATGCTACTTTGGGCCCATGGCTCATTGATCAGTTTAATCTTGAAAATTATTTAATATAATTCTCAAAACCATTGAGAATCTGCTGGAAGTGTGTACTTTACCCTACATGTGCATGCTGTATGAGTGACATATATACGATAATCATAAAGGTGTTCTTTCCCATTGTGCACCTAAAGAATAGTATGTTGAATGTCAAATTTTGGATAATAGAAATGTCTTGTAAAACTGTGAGTTATCCAATGCTGTTGGTGACCATGTTATTGCTTCAGTCTCACTCTTCTTGGTATTGATTCCGGGGATCTGCTTTAGGTTTACTTCTATCTTTTGTTTCATCCAATCCATTGGTGCCCCATGTCTATTTTGTTACAGAGTTGTGTTTTGACTAGGTTTATGGAAACACTCTAAGAGTGATGGTCATGAAGACTATGGACTTCTTGTGAGCGAGAAGGCTAGGAAGTATGCAATAGTTAAGGAACTTGATGAACCTATCATTCTCAAGGATGGAACTGTCGTTCTACAGTTTGAGGTTCGACTACAGAATGGACTTGAATGTGGAGGGGCATATCTGAAGTACCTCCGTCCCCAGGAAGCTGGATGGACTTCCAAGGGATTTGACAATGATTCTCCATATTCTATCATGTTTGGACCTGATAAATGTGGATCAACGAATAAGGTGCATTTCATCCTTCAGCACAAGAATCCCAAAACTGGGAAGTTTGTTGAACATCACGTTAAGTACCCTCCATCTGTCCCATCTGACAAACTCTCTCATGTCTATACTGCTATTTTGAAACCTGATAATGAGCTGAGAATTCTGATTGATGGAGAGGAAAAGAAAAAAGCAAACTTCTTTTCTTCGGATGACTTTGAACCAGCTCTTATTCCACCCAAGACCATACCTGATCCTGATGATAAGAAGCCTGAGGACTGGGATGAGAGGGCTAAAATTCCAGACCCTGATGCTGTAAAGCCAGATGACTGGGATGAAGATGCACCAATGGAGATTGAAGACGAGGAAGCTGTCAAGCCGGAAGGATGGTTGGATGATGAACCTGAGGAAATTGATGATCCAGAAGCCACAAAACCAGAAGACTGGGATGATGAAGAGGATGGAGAATGGGAAGCACCGAAAATTGACAACCCAAAGTGTGAAGCAGCACCTGGCTGTGGAGAGTGGAAGATGCCAATGAAGAGGAATCCAGCATATAAGGGAAAATGGCATGCACCTTTGATTGATAACCCGAACTACAAGGGTATCTGGAAGCCACAGCAGATAGACAACCCTGATTATTTTGAGCTTGACAAACCAGATTTTGAGCCAATTACTGCTATCGGTATTGAGATATGGACAATGCAGGATGGCATTCTCTTTGACAATATTCTGATAGCTAGTGATGAGAAGGTGGCTGAGTCATATAGGATGGAGACATGGAAGCCTAAATATGAAGTTGAGAAAGAAAAGCAGAAGCCTGAAGATGCTTCTGTATCTTCAGATGGCCTTTCAGGTTTCCAGGTGATGTCTTTATTCCACCAGCTTGGTAGTGTTAAATTATATAGTTGCTTGAGTTTGTTTGTTTTTTGCTTATGGGTGTCTTAAATATTATTGCAGAAGAAAGTATTTGATGTTCTTTACAAGTTTGCAGACATTCCCTTCTTGGAGTCCCACAAGATCAAAATTATTGTGAGTTCCAATTGGTCTTTTCCTGGTCTACGTTACAAACTGTTCTAGGAGTAGCTTTTGTTGCTATTTCAACTAGCTGACAATCATCTGCATAATGTGACTAGAAACTTAAGTGCTTGTATATGTCTCTTGTCATTTTCTTCCCACAAGTCACCATGTTTTTAAAACTCTTGTTTACCTGTTTTTTGTTATTGTATTTCATTTATCAACTAAGTCCTTTTTGTGATTTCCCACAAATCTTTATTTGTAGGATGTCATTGAGAAGGCAGAGAAACAACCTAACCTCACTATTGGGATCCTGGCATCCATTCTGGTGGTAATTCTTACTGTCATATTCAGGATTCTATTTGGCGGGAAGAAGCCTCAGGTGAGTTATTTCAGTATTCTTCGGGCTTCTTCATTTGCTTCCATGTTCAGCTTAACATGAGATTATCCTTTTGAAACCATTTCACATTTTACAGGCCCCAGTTGCACCAACCACTGAAACTAACAACTCTGGAGCTGCCGAGACTGAAGCTACAGGAGGCAGCGAGGAGAAAGAGGAGAACGAGAAAGATGATGCATCAGCCCCGCGCCCCAGGAGATCTAGGAGGGAGACATAAGGCAGCCAGGTCTCAGATTTTGAATGAGGTATTCGTTTTAGGTGTTTTCCATTCGAGCGGGTGTGAGGCTTGTGAACCAATGTCATTGGCTGAAAGCAAAACAGACTCGCATTTTTTGCCTCCCTAGCTTGTGTTTTCTGGTCAGAGTGAGTTCAGGCGTAATCTTATTGTACTTGTAAGTCTTCAAAGGATCTTTATGGCTCGGTTATCCTCTTAGGAACTCCTTTGAGTACTATGGAAAATCAACTTCTCGTAGAATGTGCTTGGTTTGCTTGGGTATTAGTTGCGCGAACAATCTTTCTTCAGGCGAGGACATATTTGATTGGTCTGCTACTTTGGATGTCTCCGAATGCAGCAGTTCATTTCTGCGATTGCTGCCAGCCGGGATTATTGTTGCCGAGTGACTTCTAATAATTTACGGAGTAGGGATTTTTTATTGAATATTTTTTTTAAGAAGTCGAGATATATTTCGTCACGGCTTCTCTTTTCTAGTAACAAAGAATCTAATAAATAATGATACCGATCGATTTTGAATTTTTGTGAGCGACTGTCCGTCGTACTACACACATTGATTCTATTGTGATTTGGGACCTTTGTAATTGCATCTATTTTTCTTGTCTATGTTACGAGGAGGGGAACTCAGCGACCGTTCCCGTGTTTTCTTCCACGGCAGCCTCGTCCTTCCGGCAAAGGGGGCCCGCGCGGCCCACCTCGCTCATCGATGTCCAAGTGCCTAGCCGAGGACCGGGCGACCACCAGCATCGCCCTCGGTTTCGACGTCTTCGGCGTCCAGATTCAAAATCCGGGCGAGACCGACGGGTTCTGGTGCCCGCCAGGGCTGACGTCAGGCAGGACCAGGCTGGAGCGATTCGACTTGCAGAATTCGGCCTGCGACGATAAGAAGCCCGATTGTGCCTTCGCGCCCGCCGTCTACGGTGGGCCGAATGGCGTCCTGGCGCAGCTGCTGGAGCCAAGGCGTGGTTTGAGGACCAGGCGTACGAGATCGATTCTGCTGCAGTCTGGGAAGTCCTCAGGGATGCAGATGAAGCTCGTGGATTTTGCTCATGTCGCGGAGGGAGATGGGAGTCGTCGGTGACAATTCCTTGGACGGATTGTGCTCACTACTAATTAAGTTTCTCTTCCACATTCTCACTGACCACGAAGCGGGACAGCTGGGACTCGGACAAAGTCTAGTTAAGCTTCGAGAACATTGGCAATTCGATGCCTTCGACTTGGACCATTCACGAGACGACTCCTAAAATTGCTGGTTAGCCAAGTTATTTCTCCAAGAGTTTAATTCAGTGTTATTTGTATACTCCAGCTGTTCATATTCTGAGCATACAGTCAGATCCTTATCAGAACACTTGGCATGTAGCTTCGTGTCATGGTTTTTGCCCTAGACAGACTCATCCATTTCGACTGATTTGGTATCTTCGTACTCTGATGTTCAATTCTTGCAGTTTTGCTGTTTCGTTAACGTAGAATTCTCTCTTTGGTTCACAATGAATTTTTAATGCTATTGATGTCTACTCAATAAAGTTTTATCGTTTTGAAATCAGTATGGATTAAGTACTTTCTTGTATCCGTCTCCTTTGGGACCTTGCAATGATGGCCCTTACCTTTTAAGCAACAATGCCATGTTACAAACCGGTAAATAGGTGTTTCCTTTTTCTTGCAAATATTCCATCTCTCTCTAAAACTCAACAAATAAATGCTAACTTAATCGCTATTTTGGTCTTATCAATGATCTTAGTTCTACTTCTTGTTGATTGTCATGACATGAATTGGGATTATAATTGGTGCCTAGCTAATTGATACATGAGCTGAAGAGCTGCTATGTATTACTTAACATGCCAATGGTACATTTTTGATAATTTATATGTATAACATGTGTGCATACATAAACAGACCCATAATATTATAAGAAAACCTGAAATTCTGGATTCCCAAAATGCTTATGGATCAAAATTCTTTTCTCATAAGTTAGTTACCTTTAAATACCCAAAGCTCAATATTTAATGACTCGAAATGTAAAACGAGTTTTCTAATGACTAGCGTTGAGAATTTGTGTCATGTCAAGGTGAAACCTGTCTTTTAGCAACTGGCGGGGTTGGTATGGAGGTAACTTCTGCAAATCTACAAACAACGATATGGACATTATGGTGTTGATTTAAATAGGTCATAAATTAATTAAGTGGCTTCTGTTTGCATCAACTACATTTGTCATAGAGTTTAATTGATTTCTCTCACTTCTCTGTTTGATCCAACATGGTTTGACTTAATTTTGGCATGTAGAAAGGAAACTGATCGTATTTGGAACTTTTATGTTTATATAAAGTCTCCATATCAAGATTTTTAGAATAAAGAATGACAGTTTCTTACTTACTGTACCTGTGAATTTTTCTTTCTTCTTACCATCTCTATGCTGACAGGTTTGATAATGAGAAGTCCCTTTTTGGTGACTCCATAATGTCATGAAACTGAATACGCTACAAAAGAACTCGGTATAAGTGTATCTGAATCTTTTGAGTTACAGTTCATCTCATTTCCTATTCAATTAGCAAGTTCACATGGTGACAGTGATGGCTTTACTGGTATTTTTAAGTTAGGAACATTTTGTACCTCAGATTTTTTTTATCTTCTATGCATATCTAGATTGGCACCCTAATACCCAGGTTTAGGATTCATGTTCACTAAAGACTGCAATTATAGAAAACTACTTGATTCCATTAAAAAAATAATTGGAACAAACATGAGTCTAGTTGCAAGAATATGTCTATTGGTACTAATTTCAGTTTGTACAAGTGATTTCTGTTACCACTGTTTATCACTTCACAATTCTCACACGTGACAAGTCCATGAAAGCTGCAGATGATTGCTGCATCAAAGGAAATCCTTGTGATGTCTACTATAACTCAGGCAACTGTAGTTATTGACAAGGGTGAAAATTAAAATGTCTCTCTTTGTGAGTCAATTTTCCAATAGTGAAGGTTATCTTGATGAACTATTATCAAATAATCATATCGAGAAAAAGAATGCTAATATTCTTGGTCTCTTAAGCATAGGATATACATTAATCCATCTTTAAATGTTCGTCTTCAGATCTCAGTTACACTGTTTATCACTTCATAAATTCCCATATTTGACAGTCATAAGTTCATGGAAGCTGCAGAGGCTTGCTGTATCGGAAATCCTCGCCCATTTCTGATATAACACAGGCAAATGAGGTAGTTGTTGGCAGAGGTGAGATGTTTTTCTCTTTGTGAGACAATTTTCCATATTTAGATGATTCTATTATCAATGCTTTTGGCCTCTTAAGTATGAATCTGTATTTAAATGTTTTTCTTCAGATTGAACCGAGAGACTGCAATCCTCTCCAGCATGAAAGTGGTTTTCATCTTAAACTGAACTGACTGGTAAAGACGAGCTTGCAATTTGGGTAAATTCATCTATTATTGCTAGCTGGAGTGGGTACTCTTTTAATTTGCAGTCATTAAAAAAAAAAAAAATTTCCTAGCAACTAAATGCATTTACACATTTATTTCATTTAATATCTAGTTCTGTGTTCTTCCATAGATTTCAAATATTAAGTATTATGCTTTTAGACTCATAAACCATGCTAGTTAACCAAGAAATGAGCTGATTAGATGACTTACATGTAACTAAATTATCTTTAAAAAATGCATCTTCTTATCTCTATAGTAAAACTTGTCTTCTCTGTCAATTGCTTTGATGAATTGAATGGTAGCTATTCACTCACTGGTATATTTAATAACAAGACTAAAACCTGAAATCTAAGGGTTCAGATATGGCTTCAGGTGAGACAAATCAAGAGTTCTGGAGTATTTGGAAGCCCCAAAACAAAAAAAATCACAGTCAAAGTACATATCGATCTTAACGAATTTCTTGAACAGGCAGATCAAAAGCCATTGATGACTTCTGATTAACCAGAGGTTGAAAGTGAAGCAGAGGGTGACCATAGACTTCGTTTTTGGAGACTTTTAAAGTAGCTTTGGAAGTCATGCTTGCATAATGCTGACATACACAGATACATATAATCATAAATAAAAGTCATATATGCAACTAAAGTTGGGCACCTATAAAAACTATCACTGGATGAACTATGTTGATATTGCCATTCCTGGAGTTGAAAATGCTACTCCATCATATTACAATTCTTTAGGAAAAATATCTTCTTGTTCTTGTGTGCTTTTAAATTTATCTTTCAGTTTTTAATTGTAGCTTGGATTTTGTTTAGTCTGTATGACATCAAAACTGCAGGTGGTTCTAAAATTATCAATCTCTGTTTCTCTTTTAAGGATATAACTGCTTAGCTCTTTCCTTGAATGATACATGAACCTAATCCAAGTACATCAAATATCTTGCCTTGCTAGTCGATTAAAAAAGGGTGTAGGGTTTGTGATACCCAAGAATGGCAATATGGCCTATCGGTCTAGAGCAATCATGTCCACTTAGGTCTGGATAACCACCAAACCTTTTGAAAACCACTAAACTTGCTTCATGGATTTGGTGAAACTTTCTCAAGGATATCAATCATTAAGCAGTTCCTTTTTCTTTGCATGTTAACATAAAAGATAGTCTTTGTACAGGGACCTAACCTAACTAAGTGACACAAAACTTCATATATTAGGTTATCACTTAGCATTTTAGCTTCTGGGTTTCCTTTCCTATAATTTATTTGAATTGCATGGTTTGCTTTGGTGACTGTTTGATATTGCATCAAGTTTTTTTTTTTTTTTTCTGTTCTTGGTTCTGTAAAGGCTTGTTTATTGCTTGCACTAACTCGTGGGATGTCACCATCATATAGTGTGGCTGTCAGTTCAACATGTGAAGGCTGATCGGGATGCAGAGTCTATGGAGTTGGCAGAAGACACTTACCCTGGTGATATTGTCCTAACTTCTCAAGTCACATTTGATAGGTTGTGGTCATTAATAGTGTCGTATTGGTTACAATATAATGTCATCGCAGTATATCCTTGTAGCAGTCATTAAACTCTTACCAGGCTCTGTTTCTATCTCTAGGGAAATAAGAGGAAAAAGTTGGTGAATGATTAGTATGTTCGCAAAAGCTGCCACATACCTTAGTAGTAAGATTTAGATAATTGATGAGGATATGAATCTTTATTTTTTGGTTGAAGTGTCATCACATGTATTAGCATTTCTCTTCTCCTTTAAGATGGCATCTAAATTTGTCCAAAATCATTCCACATTTCTACATGAAAATTTCAGGTCCCAGTAAGTGGCCAATATCAAATCATATAATGTTAAGATTAGCTGTATTGGCATCAAATACACGAGGATCTGTTCAGTTACTGACTTAGCCGAGGTGAACTTTCCAGGATGAACTCTTGTCAATCTGATGAGTTTCTTCTGTGTATCTAATCATCGCAAAGAACAAGAGAAGCTGTGGGCTGAAGGTGTACTCTCCTCTTGTTTTCTTGCAGATCACTTGAGAATATAGTGCAATCCAAGTCAGCACGCAGATCGTAATGGTGCCCATCAAGATCGTATGAATACAACGGAACACCTACAACCTTACCGGAGGAACTTCCTGCTTGAGGAAGCCGTAAGAATTCCATTCTCCTTCTTGACATAATATTAGCACTTTATACCTGAGTTTGACATAGACATAGATAAAATGTTGCCTGCTGGGCATAATATATCATTTCTATATTATGCCTGTTGAATCTCGTATTTTGATGATGAAACTACTTGATATATGTTTATGATTTAATCTGCGTTTTGAGTGACGCAGGATGCTTCGATCAGGATGAGACAATTAAAGCAGGATAATCATGTTGTGCCGAAGGAACATGTCAGAAGATTGGACGTCGGGCCGGTGGATCAGTCGACATATCGACAGAAGGCTTCGGGCCGTAAACTCGGGCATCGGGCCAAGAAGAGCGGGTATTGTGCCAAGGATATCGGAGTTGCGGAGTCAACTGGCCGATTGGGCAATAGGCTGCACGAGAGGACGATGCGCCGAAGAATCGGACGAAGCGTCGAGGGACCAATGACATGTCGGACAACTTGGTTAATTGCTTAGGATTAATTGTCTCGATTGAAGTTTTGTTTTGTTGTGCAGGATTAACTACGATAAGAGTAAGACAAGCAGCAGGTGTTGCGCCGGAGTCAAGATCAGGATCACGTTGGGAGTTCGAGAGTTCGACGGAAGTTCGGACGGTGTCGGAGGTTCAGCGTGAACAGATCCGAGAAGTCCAGAAGCTTGCCAAGCGAAGCTCGTCGGAACTCGCCAAGTGGATCGTCGCAAGTCCAGGAGTATGCCGGATGTCCGCAGAAGGATCACCGAGGGTTATCGGTTGATCGACGGAAGTTGGCCGGAAACTCGCCGGAAGAAGCGATTGACGCATCGGAGCAAAGCTGCAGAAGTTGTCTTAGAGTTAATCGTAGTTAGCATGATGATTAAGCATGAAAATGGGAGGTGATCCCATTAGCTTAATCTTGGGGCAATTGGGCCCCTGAAAAGATTCAAAGTGGGCCGAATGGAGTGAACCATTCGGACCCTGATTGCACCAGGAGGTGCAACCGCCCCAGCCAAGAGGTGCAACCGCCTGGGCTGTGGGGTTGGGAGGTGCAACCGCCCCAGCCAGGAGGTGCAACCGCCAGGGCTGCGAGGCTGGGAGGTGCAACCGCCCCAGCCGAGAGGTGCAACCGCCCAGAGCTCAGTCTTCGAGCTAGACTGGGCGGTGCAACCTCCTCTGCCAAGAGGTAGCACCGCCAGAGCTCAAGTTTCGAGCTCTGCCAGGCGATGCAACCACCGAGCTCAGTCTTCGAGCTCTGGCAGAGAGGTGCATCAGCCTGAGCTCAGTCTCGAGCTCTGCCAGGTGATGCATTCACCGAGCTCAGTCTTCGAGCTCTGGCAGAGAGGTGCATCAGCCTGAGCTCAGCTTGGAGCTCTGCCAGGTGATGCAACCACCGAGCTCAGTTTCGAGCTCTGCCAGGTGATGCAATCACCAAGCTCAGTCTTCGAGCTCTGCCAGGTGATGCAACCATCGAGCTCAGTCTTCGAGCTCTGGCAGAGAGAAGCAATCGCCTGAGCTCAGTCTTCGAGCTCTGCCAGGCGGTGCCACCTCTCCAGTCAAGAGGTGCAACCGCCTGATCCCAGAATTCTGGGATTTGATCGATTTGATCGTTTTGAGCTCGAATTTTGAATTGGGTTGGGGCCTATAAATACCCCACCCATTCAGCACTGAAAAGATACAGACCTACATCGAAATCTTGATCTTTTCTATGATTCTAAGAAGCTCAAAAGTGTTGTAAAGCCTTTAAGTCTCCTCCTTCTGTTCTTCAAGTTTTCAGTTGTAAAGTGAGGAGAGAAAGGTCTGTAAAGGTTGTCTCCTGAGCCTGTCAAAAGGAGAGAAATTGTAAAAGGGAAGTTTGGCCTTCGCCCATTGAAGGAAGGCACCTAGTTGACGTCGGCAACCTCATCGGTGGATGAAGCCAAAAGTGGAGTAGGTCAAGGCTGACCGAACCACTCTAAATCTTTGGTTTGCGTTTATTTTCGAGCACTTTATCATTACTGAAACCTCCCTCATTACTACTGCTCTCTGCGCTTTCACGAACAAGTTCTAAGTGTTGTTCTTCCGAATCTGCATTCAGACGTAAATTCGTATTTTCATACATTACAGTTTACGTTTACGTTTGATTCTGCAGAACTGTTTTCCGTGCTTTTACGAACGAGCTTCTTTGCAGTTTACACTTACACTTTAATCCTATTGATAACTGCAATCTGTCCTCTACGATTTTACGAACGATTTTCAGCATTTAGACGTAAAACTGCATTCAGACGTAAATCGGCTTTCCTCGCTCAATCATCAGATCTCAGTTCACATTTACATCTTGATTCCAACTGCATACTGCCTTCTGCAAGTATACAAACAAGTTTTTGAGTTTAGACGTAAATCTGCGTTTAGACGTAAAACTGCGTTTAGACGTAAATCTGCGTTTAGACGTAAATCTGCGTTTAGACGTAAATCTGCGTTTAGACGTAAATCTGCGTTTAGACGTAAAACAGCGTTTAGACGTAAATCTGAGTTTAGACGTAAATCTGCGTTTGGACGTAAATCTGCGTTTAGACGTAAATCTGAGTTTAGACGTAAACTGCGCTTAGACGCAAAACTACGCTTAGACGCAATCTGGGCTTAGACGCAAACTGCACTTAGATACAAACTGAGAATTTGCTTTTGCATCATAACAGTTTTTGAACGAACGCAGCTTTTGGTTTTTAATTATTGTAAGATTTCCGCTGCACTAATTCACCCCCCCCCCCTCTTAGTGCTCTCGATCCTAACAATTGGTATCAGAGCGGGGTATTTCTCATTTCGGATTTACACCCGAGAGAAATGGCTCTTCAAGAGGGCTTTTCGGTCTTTCGTCCATCGTTCTTTAACGGATTGGACTACACTTATTGGAAAACTCGAATGAGAGTTTTCTTAATTTCTCTAAATCTGGATTTATGGAATATCATTGAAAACGGTTTTCAACTTCCCTCCAAACCGATGAACGAATGGTCGGTTTTGGAGAAGAAGAATTTTTCTTTAAACGCAAAGGCTATGAATGCCTTATTTTGCGCATTGGACAAAAATGAGTTCAATCGGATTTCTACGTGTGAAACGGCTTTCGATATTTGGCGTACTCTTGAAATCACGCACGATGGAACTAGTAGAGTCAAAGACTCGAAAGTTAATATTTTACTACTTGATTTCGAGTTTTTTCAAATGCAACCAAGCGAGACTATAGGCGACATGTACACCCGTTTCACGGATGTCGTCAATAGTTTAAGAGCTCTTGGAAAATGTTTTTCGGATTTTGAACTCGTAAACAAGATTTTGCGTTCTCTTTCTAAAAGGTGGGATTCAAAAGTAACTGCAATACAAGAAGCTAAAAATCTAAACAACTTACCACTTGAAGAACTAATTGGTTCATTGATCACATATGAAATGACGTGCAATGCACGTGAAGAACTTGAGAACCACCTTCCAAAGAACAGGAAGGATTTGGAACTCTGGACAAATTTTATGAATGCCACTTGAGCGATGACTCAAGTGATGAGGACAATGATGAACAAACCAACCTTCCAAAGAACAGGAAGGATTTGGGACATAGAACATTTGAAGACCACTCGAGCATAAGCTCAAGTGATGGTGAACTTAAACTACAAATGAAACGAAAATTAAAAAGCAATCGAACTACTTGCTTTAAACGCAAGAAGAAGAACAAAAATTGGGATGAATCGAGCTCATCTGAAGACGAGAAAGTCAACAAAAAGCGAGGCGACAAAATACGCCTTACCAGCCTACGACGTCGAGGTAATTAAAATGCCTTTGGTTTATTTTGAAATTACTTGATGCTTTCATGATATATTTTCTTTTTTAGTTTAGAATTAATTTTCTTGAAAATTACATGTTTAAAAATAAAAATACAAAAATTATGATCATGCTGATAATTTCGAAAATAATTGCATATTTTATGATAAACAAAATGATTTTGATCATGAAGTAATAATGTGTATCATGTTTAATTAACATTGTTGAATGAAATCACGTTTGATTTAAAGTAATGCATAAAGATGTAATATGAAATGGTTATTAACAATTTTATGCATGTGATTTTAAGTTATCCATGATCATGAGCTTGTTTGATCTTCTTGATTTAATTTCAAGATCTATAGCAAAAATCATGTCTGAATATATGAAAATGTTAATTTCATCCTAACAATCAGATTTTCTCATACACTTATGAAAAATATTTTTCTAAAATGGATTTGATGAAATGATTCATGCTTATAAACTCCATCTTGAAATATGAATGATAGTGTTTTTGTTTGCAAAGATTTGTTTCACATTCATATCTCCTATGATTCATGTGCAGAAAAAGAATTTATAAATCATAATACAATGAGATTTCTTATGCAAAAATGAAGTGCTTTTGTGATTCTTTGCTAAAGAGAATAATCATAATCATGATCTTGATAATTATAACATGAAGCTCTTTATAAATCAAGATCGTTCATTATGCTCCCTACATTTATCAAAAAGGAGTTTTTCAAATGAAATGCAATTCAATGAAGTGTCATTTTGATATCTTGAAACTTGGAATATTTTAAAATGTGATCTTTGATAAGAATGTTTCAAGTTGCTCCTTGTACTATATCTCTTCAAATGAATCATAAGCCTTGATATCATATATCTTATAATACAAGATTTCTTTGCCTTATGCTTATCTTAATTTGGCATATAAAGACTAAGGCATGTTTAGATGAAAAAGAATCTCTTAAAAAATGCTTTTCCCATTTGATCGAGATTAATGATTTCATGATATTTTATGAATCTCGAAATTAATTTTAATGACTTGATTATGAACTTCAAGTTAATGATTTAATTTGAATAAGTTTTATCTAAATCATAATTTTGATCTTGCAAAATTGAAGTCACAAATAATATCTTGTGGTAGTCATGAATTGATACTCACAATATGAAAACATTGATATTCATGACTTAAATTGGATTGAAACATTGTATGCTTAATTTAATCATTCTCTTATGTTTCAAAAATTCCTTAAATGCCTTATGTGATGATTGAAAACTAATCTGCTTTATGATGAATTACGAATCATGACTTGATCTATGATATAAATGCCTTGAAATGATTGAAATATTTAACACTTTTAAGCTCTTCCCCCTACTTTCTTCTTGTTTTCAATGATAAAATGGGGAGAAGTTTTGATCATGCATGGTAGGATATAATTTGACAAAATTGATACCATCATGATATGAAACATTTATGATGTACAATTATGCATGCAATACTTGTGCCTTCTAAATATGATGTGATGTAAATCATGATTTAAAATGCTATGAGTGCCAAGTTACACATTTTGAGAAGAAATTGTTATATTGAAATATTAATGTAATTATAAATGGTGATATGATATTATGCATGTAATACTTCAATTTATGATAATAATACATGCAATGATAAAATATTCATGATGAAAAATTATCTTGACATTCATAACTTGATTATTCATCATTTGTCATGATTTTGAAATCATTCTAAAAGGAAAAGAGAACTACAAAACTGTATTCTCTCTTTCATTTTTACAATGACAAAGGGGGAGATAGTTAGCTTGTACAAGTCAAGAAGATGCAAAAACTTGATTGCGAGCTTGCCTATTTTAAGAAGCAAAGATTGCTAACTTGCTTATTTCAAGAAGAAAAATTGTCTTCTTGAACATCACTATCTTGAATATCTCAAGAAGCAAAACTTGCAATTTGCACATTGCAATAGGAAGCAAGAATCATGAGCTTACACAAGAAATTTATCTTGCATTTGCTTTCGAAATTTTTGCTAGCTTATATATTGTGAAACTTGTATATAATAAAAATTGCTAGCTTGTTGGTCTAAAGAGAAGCAAAAAGTTGCTATCTCAAAAGAAGAAAATGTGCTATCTTGCCTATCTCAAGAGGCAAAAATGCTACTTGCGCATCTAGCAAAATGAGCAAAATTTTCAAGAAGCAAGAGTTGCCTTCTTGAACATCTCTAATTTGCTAGCTTGCATAATATAGAACTTGCTATCTTGAACATTACCAAAAGTGCTATCTTATATGCTATAAAACTTGCATATCTAAAACTTGATAGCATGAATGTTCTAAGCATGATGTAACACTTGCTAAATCTTCTAGCTCCAAGATTGCATGATGATAAAACTTGATATTATGATTTTCATGCAAAGAGTTGAACCAATATCACACACAAACACTTGATTGTGATACTTCTCCTTTTTGTTGATGACAAAGGGGGAGAAGTGTGTTGATGAAAGTATGTTGATGACATGACATGCATAAGTTTATGCATATGTTCATGTTGAAGTATTGCAAGTATCCATGATAAATATTGCAATGACTTGAATTCAGTTTGAATTCAAGGTTCTATCAACATGGCATATTGATAGGGGGAGTTTGTTTAAACTCCGGGAGTTAAGTTTAACTCCGTCATCAAGTGGTTGTCATCATCAAAAAGGGGGAGATTGTTATGGCATATTGATAGGGGGAGTTTGTTTAAACTCCGGGAGTTAAGTTTAACTCCGTCATCAAGTGGTTGTCATCATCAAAAAGGGGGAGATTGTTGAATCTCGTATTTTGATGATGAAACTACTTGATATATGTTTATGATTTAATCTGCGTTTTGAGTGACGCAGGATGCTTCGATCAGGATGAGACAATTAAAGCAGGATAATCATGTTGTGCCGAAGGAACATGTCAGAAGATTGGACGTCGGGCCGGTGGATCGGTCGACGTATCGACAGAAGGCTTCGGGCCGTAAACTCGGGCATCGGGCCAAGAAGAGCGGGTATTGTGCCAAGGATATCGGAGTTGCGGAGTCAACTGGCCGATTGGGCAATAGGCTGCACGAGAGGACGATGCGCCGAAGAATCGGACGAAGCGTCGAGGGACCAATGACATGTCGGACAACTTGGTTAATTGCTTAGGATTAATTGTCTCGATTGAAGTTTTGTTTTGTTGTGCAGGATTAACTACGATAAGAGTAAGACAAGCAGGTGTTGCGCCGAAGTCAAGATCAGGATCACGTTGGGAGTTCGAGAGTTCGACGGAAGTTCGGACGGTGTCGGAGGTTCAGCGTGAACAGATCCGAGAAGTCCAGAAGCTTGCCAAGCGAAGCTCGTCGGAACTCGCCAAGTGGATCGTCGCAAGTCCAGGAGTATGCCGGATGTCCGCAGAAGGATCACCGAGGGTTATCGGTTGATCGACGGAAGTTGGCCGGAAACTCGCCGGAAGAAGCGATTGACGCATCGGAGCAAAGCTGCAGAAGTTGTCTTAGAGTTAATCGTAGTTAGCATGATGATTAAGCATGAAAATGGGAGGTGATCCCATTAGCTTAATCTTGGGGCAATTGGGCCCCTGAAAAGATTCAAAGTGGGCCGAATTGTCACGAACGGTCGTCGCGCACCCGCAACAACTTCGTTCAACGATCCGTTCGTCGCTCACACCCGCTTGTACAGCTGCTTGACAGCAGGTTTTCTTTTGGTTTTGGGTCATTTTGCTTGTAAATATGTAAGTTCGAACAAGCTGCAGCGCTGCAATGCGACCGCTCACCGAACCGAGCAAAACAGCCCCAAAACAGCCTCAAAACAGCCCAAATCAGCCCCGTTTTCGCGTGCCACGGGCTCGCGCGGCGAACTATCTCGTCGAAGCAAAATGTCAGCCATTTCAGACCCCTGGAACCCCCCAGGTGGCACCGGGCTGGATGGGGCTTCGGTTATATACCGGGCGTTGAACACTCTTTCGCAAGTTCGCACGTGACCTTTACGGGAACTTGGTGTTGCGTCCGGGACCAGGTGAGCGGCTGTTTGTGGGCTTGCAGCTGTTCGTTCATCCTTGAAAGCCTTGCTTTTCCCCCTCTCCCTCTTTTCTCTTGTGCACACAAGGTGTTCGACGATTTGCTTGTAAAGCTTCCCTTTTCGCGAGACTTCGGGACTTGTCCGTTGCTCGTTCTTTCGATCTAACTTTCTTTCTCTTTTACAGGTCCTTCGGGACCTGCGAGAGGTTACAAAGTGGCTGATCCTTGCGGAGCAAGATCGCAAGGGCGAAGCGCGACTTAGGCAACGCAAGCTAAGTTTGCGTCTTTGCCGCACGGGTGACCCGCGACTTTGGCAACGCACGCTAGCTTCGAGTCTGTGGCCGCAAGGGTGCCTCACGCCTTAGGCAATTCCAGCTAAGGTCGTGACATTGTGGTATCAGAGCGGGCAAGCTCTTCGATCGAACAGCGAACGAACTTCGTAACTTCGCCATGGCAAAGCATCGTGGCGAATCAAGCAAGACGGGGCAGGCCGGACCCTTGCCCCAAGCAGCCGCAGGTGGGCTGCATGTGCACACTCGCTCTCATGCTGTTGGAGCCGCTCATGAGGATCGCGGCAGCGAACAGGATGAGCGAGAAGTTGGCAACTCTCCGCGAGCGGAGGAAGCGCAATCTGGTGCGCTAACTGGGAAAAAGAGTCATAAGGAGAGACTCACGACGGCGGAAACCCGCCTGGATGTTCTGGAAGCGAGCATGGAGGAACTCTACCGTGGCCAACAAAGACTTGTTGGGGTAGAGAGCTCGCAAGAGGAAGCGGAGTCCAGGATCGACAAGGTCGAGACCCTAGTCGACCGACTGTCCGATGACACCAAGGACTCCGTGCAGCACTTACAAGATGTTGTGGCGGAACTCACGGCGAAGGTGGCTATGCTCACAAGAATGCTAAATGCGGGAGGAGGCAACACCCGCGTTGCACCGCCACAAAACTTGAGGGCACCTGAGCCCCATGGATACGGAGGGGCCAGAGATGCTAAGGAGCTCGAGAACTTTCTGTTCGACATGGAACAATACTTCCGAGCTACGAGACCCGATTCTGAAGATACCAAAGTTTCAATAGCAACAATGTATCTGAATGGAGATGCGAAACTTTGGTGGCGAACTCGTTGGGAGGAAATCCAACAAGGTCGGTGTCGAGTCGACACATGGGAAGACTTGAAGCGGGAGTTGAGGACTCAGTTCCTACCGGAGAACACAGAGTTCGTCGCAAGAAGGAAGTTGAGACAACTCCGCCAAAGTACCACCATCCGAGACTATGTAAAGCAGTTTTCTGCACTGATGCTGGACATACAGGACATGTCCGAGAAGGACAAGTTGTTCAGTTTCCTTGATGGTTTGAAACCATGGGCTCAGCAAGAGCTGAATCGAAGGAATGTTACCGACGTGGTCGGGGCAATTGCAGCTGCAGAAAGGCTCACCGACTTCGTTTCCTCTGAAGACCCAGCGAGAAGGAAACAATCTTCAAGCAATCGCCCTCAAAAACATTCTCGAGGGAAGGAGCTCGGGGGTGAACAAAAGAAGAAGAGCTCCCACAAAGGGCCGAACCCGAAAGGCAAGGCCTCAAAACCGGGAGGATGCTTCTTGTGCGGAGGACCGCACATGGTAAGGGAGTGCCCACAAAAACAGGCACTCAATGCGTTGACAGCATCCATCCACCCTCCCCGTTCGGACAAGGGCAAAGCTGTGGCCCTTAGCTCAAGCAGTTCAGAATCCAGCAGCGACGATGAAGAGTCGCAAGGACCCCGAATGGGAGCAATGCGTCTATTGAACGCTATGCGGGGTCAAGTGGGGGAGAACAACAAGACAAAGCAACAGAAAGCAGGAAGTGGTGAGTTGATGTACGTAGACATCAAGCTGAATGGCCAAATGACCCGTGCAATGGTGGACACGGGCGCTACCCACAACTTCATAGCCGATCGTGAAGCACAACGACTTGGGTTGATCTTGGAGAAGAGCCAAGCCGAATGAAAGCGGTGAACTCGGAGGCCAGGCGAATCTCCGGGTTGGCGAAGGGTGTTCCTATCAAAATCGGGACTTGGAGCGGAAACACCAACATGATGGCCGTGCCACTGGACGACTTCCAAGTGATTCTTGGAATGGAGTTTATGCACGTGGCGAAGTTGGTGCCGATGCCGTTCTTGAACTCCCTATGTATGATGGGAGGCGATGACCCCTGCGTGGTTCCCGTCTCTCGGAGAGGAACCAAGGAGCCCCAACATATTTCGGCGTTACAATTGAAGAAAGGGGTGCGAAAGGGCGAACTGACATTCGTGGCTGCTATGAAGCTAGAGCCACTCAACGAAGAAGCCATTCAAGAACCTGCTGTGGTGGCGAACGTCCTGAGGGAGTTCAAAGACGTTATGCCACCCGAGTTGCCGAAGACTCTTCCACCACGCAGAGGCGTGGATCACAGTATCGAGCTGGAGCCAGGAGTGAAGCCTCCAGCGAGACCACCCTACCGCATGCCCCCACCAGAGTTGGCAGAACTCAGAAAGCAGTTAGGTGAACTGCTAAGCGGTGGTCTCATCCGCAGCTCAAAAGCACCTTTCGGAGCTCCAGTTCTCTTCCAGAAGAAACAAGATGGGAGTCTCCGATTATGCGTCGACTACAGAGCCCTCAACAAAGTAACATTGAAGAACAAGTATCCCATCCCGCTCATTGCGGACTTGTTCGATCAATTGGGCAAGGCGAAGTATTTCTCGAAACTCGACCTTCGGTCGGGATATTGGCAGGTGCGCATTGCTGAAGGCGACGAAGCAAAGACAACTTGCGTGACCAGATATGGAGCGTTTGAGTTCTTGGTGATGCCTTTCGGCTTAACCAACGCTCCGGCCACATTCTGTACTCTCATGAACCAGCTATTCAAGGAGTATTTGGATAAGTTTGTGGTCGTCTACTTGGACGATATCGTCGTCTACAGCCAAACGCTCGAGGAGCATGTCAAACACCTTCGGACAATTTTCAAGGTTCTCAGGGAGAACACGTTGTTCGTAAAAAGGGAGAAATGCTACTTTGCTCAAACTGAGATCCTATTCTTGGGGCATCGAATCGGTGATGGCTCCATTCAGATGGACAAGTCGAAGGTGCAAGCAGTTGCGGAATGGCGAACTCCAAAGAAGGTGCCAGAGTTGAGATCCTTCCTTGGTTTCGTCAACTACTATCGACGCTTCATTGCCGGGTATTCGAAGCGGGCAACCCCACTGACGGAGTTGCTGAAGAAGGAGCAGCCTTGGAAGTGGTCGGACAAATGTGAGATAGCATTCCAAGACCTGAAAGCTGCTGTTCTAGAAGAACCAGTGCTCAAATTGCCAAACTATGGAGAGCCCTTTGAAGTCCATACAGATGCTTCGGACTTTGCTATTGGTGGTGTACTCATGCAAGAAGGTCATCCGGTGGCCTACGAGAGCCGCAAACTCAACGAGACCGAGAGGCGGTATCCAGTGCATGAGAAGGAGATGACAGCGGTGATCCACTGCCTACGAGTTTGGCGACACTACCTCCTTGGGTCGCGATTTGTGCTGAGGACAGACAACATCGCCCTGAGCTATTTCCAAACTCAGAAGAAACTCTCACCAAAGCAGGCACGGTGGCAGGACTTCCTGGCCGAATTCGACATGGCAATGGAATACAAGCCCGGGAAGGCGAATGTCGTGGCCGATGCACTGAGTCGGAAAGTGGAATGCGTGAATGCTGCACAACTGGAGGGCAGAGGCCAAGCAAGTCAGTTACACTCCACCTTCCTTTCCCGAATCAGAGAT
Source organism: Musa acuminata AAA Group (assembly GCF_036884655.1). Lineage (NCBI taxonomy): Eukaryota > Viridiplantae > Streptophyta > Magnoliopsida > Zingiberales > Musaceae > Musa > Musa acuminata. The sequence continues at coordinate 29,162,371 of NC_088347.1, read as the reverse complement.
GGACTGTATAGTGATCCCCAGGCAGTTATCCTGATGCAGCTCATCAAAGAAGGCAAGGCACGACGATTTTGGGTCCATGAGGGACTTGTTTACACAAAAGGGAATAGGGTTTATGTTCCCCGAGTGGACAATCTAAGGCGTGAACTCTTGAAAGAGTGTCACGATTCCCTTTGGGCTGGACACCCCGGCATTCACAGAACGTTGGCTCTCGTGGAGAGGGCCTTCTACTGGCCAAAAATGGGGATTGATGTGGAGGAGTATGTTCGAACATGCCTTACTTGCCAACAAGACAAGGTGGAGCAGCGGAAGCCGGTGGGACTTTTGGAGCCGTTGCCCGTACCAGAAAGGCCATGGGAGAGCATTTCCTTAGACTTCATATCAAGTTTGCCACCTGTAGGGGGACTTGGATCGATACTCGTGGTGGTCGATCAGTTTTCAAAGTATGCAACTTTCATTGCTGCCCCCCTACATTGTTCAGCTGAAGAGGCGGCTAGACTGATGATGAAGGGTGTAGTGAAGTATTGGGGAGTCCCACACAATATCATTAGTGATCGGGATGCTCGGTTCCTGGGACGATTCTGGACCGAGCTATTCAAATTGTTGGGGTCAAAGTTATACTTCTCTACAAGCCTCCACCCCCAGACGGATGGTCAGACTGAAAGAATAAATTCGCTCTTAGAGCAGTATCTCCGGCACTACGTGAGTGCCAATCAACGAGATTGGGTGAAGCTGTTGGACATCGCCCAATTCTCCTACAACTTGCAGCGGAGCTCTGCATCCAACAAGAGCCCCTTCGAAATTATCACAGGACAACAACCGTCGACTCCGCACACCATGGCAATTGGGTATACTGGAAGTAGTCCTTCAGCCTATCATTTCGCAAAGGAGTGGCATCAAAATGCAGATATTGCGCGGGCTTACTTGGAGAAGGCGGCAAAGAAGATGAAGAAGTGGGCTGACTTGGGAAGGCGACCGCAAGAGTTCAAAGTTGGCGATTTGGTGTTGGTAAAGCTCCAACCGGCATCCCTCCAATTCTTCAGGAACAGAGTTCACAAAGGATTGGTGCGTAAGTATGAAGGGTCCTTCCCAATTATCAGCAGGGTAGGCAATGTTTCTTACAGGCTACAGCTGCCGGCGTGGTTCAAAATTCACAACGTTCTTCACGCCAGCAACCTGAAGGCCTACCATTCGGACCCGCAAGATGCTTCTCGAAGTGTTCCAACTCGGCTACCTCCCATCACAGCCTCCTACGAGAAGCGAGTGGAAACCATTTTGGCGGATCGCAAGATAAAGCTACCCAACGGAACGGAGCAGACAGAGTACTTGGTGAAGTGGCGAAAGCTTCCCCGAACTGAAGCCAGTTGGGAGCCCGAAGACGCCCTGCGACATGAAGAAGAAGTCATCAACAACTACCAACAAGCGTCGACGAGGGCGTCGACAGTTTAAGTGGGGGAGAATGTCACGAACGGTCGTCGCGCACCCGCAACAACTTCGTTCAACGATCCGTTCGTCGCTCACACCCGCTTGTACAGCTGCTTGACAGCAGGTTTTCTTTTGGTTTTGGGTCATTTTGCTTGTAAATATGTAAGTTCGAACAAGCTGCAGCGCTGCAATGCGACCGCTCACCGAACCGAGCAAAACAGCCCCAAAACAGCCCCAAAACAGCCCAAATCAGCCCCGTTTTCGCGTGCCACGGGCTCGCGCGGCGAACTGTCTCGTCGAAGCAAAATGTCAGCCATTTCAGACCCCTGGAACCCCCCAGGTGGCACCGGGCTGGATGGGGCTTCGGTTATATACCGGGCGTTGAACACTCTTTCGCAAGTTCGCACGTGACCTTTACGGGAACTTGGTGTTGCGTCCGGGACCAGGTGAGCGGCTGTTTGTGGGCTTGCAGCTGTTCGTTCATCCTTGAAAGCCTTGCTTTTCCCCCTCTCCCTCTTTTCTCTTGTGCACACAAGGTGTTCGACGATTTGCTTGTAAAGCTTCCCTTTTCGCGAGACTTCGGGACTTGTCCGTTGCTCGTTCTTTCGATCTAACTTTCTTTCTCTTTTACAGGTCCTTCGGGACCTGCGAGAGGTTACAAAGTGGCTGATCCTTGCGGAGCAAGATCGCAAGGGCGAAGCGCGACTTAGGCAACGCAAGCTAAGTTCGCGTCTTTGCCGCACGGGTGACCCGCGACTTTGGCAACGCACGCTAGCTTCGAGTCTGTGGCCGCAAGGGTGCCTCACGCCTTAGGCAATTCCAGCTAAGGTCGTGACAGAATGGAGTGAACCATTCGGACCCTAATTGCACCAGGAGGTGCAACCGCCCCAGCCAAGAGGTGCAACCGCCTGGGCTGTGGGGTTGGGAGGTGCAACCGCCCCAGCCAGGAGGTGCAACCGCCAGGGCTGCGAGGCTGGGAGGTGCAACCGCCCCAGCCGAGAGGTGCAACCGCCCAGAGCTCAGTCTTCGAGCTAGACTGGGCGGTGCAACCTCCTCTGCCAAGAGGTAGCACCGCCAGAGCTCAAGTTTCGAGCTCTGCCAGGCGATGCAACCACCGAGCTCAGTCTTCGAGCTCTGGCAGAGAGGTGCATCAGCCTGAGCTCAGTCTCGAGCTCTGCCAGGTGATGCATTCACCGAGCTCAGTCTTCGAGCTCTGGCAGAGAGGTGCATCAGCCTGAGCTCAGCTTGGAGCTCTGCCAGGTGATGCAACCACCGAGCTCAGTTTCGAGCTCTGCCAGGTGATGCAATCACCAAGCTCAGTCTTCGAGCTCTGCCAGGTGATGCAACCATCGAGCTCAGTCTTCGAGCTCTGGCAGAGAGAAGCAATCGCCTGAGCTCAGTCTTCGAGCTCTGCCAGGCGGTGCCACCTCTCCAGTCAAGAGGTGCAACCGCCTGATCCCAGAATTCTGGGATTTGATCGATTTGATCGTTTTGAGCTCGAATTTTGAATTGGGTTGGGGCCTATAAATACCCCACCCATTCAGCACTGAAAAGATACAGACCTACATCGAAATCTTGATCTTTTCTGTGATTCTAAGAAGCTCAAAAGTGTTGTAAAGCCTTTAAGTCTCCTCCTTCTGTTCTTCAAGTTTTCAGTTGTAAAGTGAGGAGAGAAAGGTCTGTAAAGGTTGTCTCCTGAGCCTGTCAAAAGGAGAGAAATTGTAAAAGGGAAGTTTGGCCTTCGCCCATTGAAGGAAGGCACCTAGTTGACGTCGGCAACCTCATCGGTGGAGGAAGCCAAAAGTGGAGTAGGTCAAGGCTGACCGAACCACTCTAAATCTCTGGTTTGCGTTTATTTTCGAGCACTTTATCATTACTGAAACCTCCCTCATTACTACTGCTCTCTGCGCTTTCACGAACAAGTTCTAAGTGTTGTTCTTCCGAATCTGCATTCAGACGTAAATTCATATTTTCATACATTACAGTTTACGTTTACGTTTGATTCTGCAGAACTGTTTTTCGTGCTTTTACGAACGAGCTTCTTTGCAGTTTACACTTACACTTTAATCCTATTGATAACTGCAATCTGTCCTCTACGATTTTACGAACGATTTTCAGCATTTAGACGTAAAACTGCATTCAGACGTAAATCGGCTTTCCTCGCTCAATCATCAGATCTCAGTTCACATTTACATCTTGATTCCAACTGCATACTGCCTTCTGCAAGTATACAAACAAGTTTTTGAGTTTAGACGTAAATCTGCGTTTAGACGTAAAACTGCGTTTAGACGTAAATCTACGTTTAGACGTAAATCTGCGTTTAGACGTAAATCTGCGTTTAGACGTAAAACAGCGTTTAGACGTAAATCTGAGTTTAGACGTAAATCTGCGTTTGGACGTAAATCTGCGTTTAGACGTAAATCTGAGTTTAGACGTAAACTGCGCTTAGACGCAAAACTACGCTTAGACGCAATCTGGGCTTAGACGCAAACTGCACTTAGATACAAACTGAGAATTTGCTTTTGCATCATAACAGTTTTTGAACGAACGCAGCTTTTGATTTTTAATCATTGTAAGATTTCCGCTGCACTAATTCACCCCCCCCCCCCTCTTAGTGCTCTCGATCCTAACAATGCCAACAATTTAGGAAGCTAATAGAAAAGTAGAAGCAAAATTTTCAAAGAAAGTTTGGTTGGTTCCTTGGCCCCTTTGTGGCCGAGGATGCACCTCAAACATCTTATAACTCGTTTGTCAGTCTTTGGTTGTCGTGGACCAAGTCATGTTCATACATCCAACCTATGACCAACTACAGACAAACTTTAGTGGCTTAATCTTAAGACATTGGACAAGGAATCCAATACAAACGAGTCTACCTATATAAATACTGTACAATAAGTAATCCTATATATATCTGTATGGGCTGCTACAACCATAAGTCCAAAATCTATGGCTCAAAAGTTCTCTTTGTGGAAGTCGAACTTTGTAGTGGTCTTGTGCGAGAAGTCCTGCGCTAGCTGGCGTAGCTCTTTCGTCAGTGTTGGGGCTCCGCAGTAGAATACACCTGCAATGACAAGGAAAGTTTGCAGGCGTTAGCAAAAGTCCAAACACCTAAGGTATATATAATTGTCAATGAATGAATGAAGGTAGGGATTTATGCACAGCTTTCATAAGCTGTTGACTTTGAGAGTTCCAATAGCTAATGCCACTGTGAATGGTTTAGTGTTCCATAGGTTAAGGTTTTAGGGTCGTCGTATGGAGGAAGAGGAGAAGTGAATGGGTGACCTACCGATGCGTTTGTCGCGGTGGTTGAGGGCGATCCGCTTGTAGACGTTGCGCCAGTTGGGGCGGGCGAAGTGGGACTTGACGCGGGTGCCCGACACCACGTCCACGCCGTGCTTGGCGTGGTTGAGGGACTGCAGCATGGCGATTAGGGCTGAGCGGGCGTCGCCCTCCTCGTACACGCTGGTGCAGTAGTTGTGCAGCTCGATCACCCCCTTCTTGTCCGTCTCTGCCACCTCGTTCATCACCCCCCGGAACCACTCGAACGAATCCTGCTCCCGCGTCACCCAGTAGAAGTAGGCCCGCCGCGTCCTGAAGGACGACGTCGATACCGAGGTGGAGGCGTGCCGCTTGTGGTCGCCATTGCTGCTGTTGCTAACGCCGCCGCCGCCGTTCTTGAGGTCGTCATCGTCGATGTCCGACAGTCCCAGGGACTCCAATTGCTTAATGTTGTTGACGATGTCTTTGACGATGCTGATGAATGGGGTGGCGCCGATGCCTAGCCCCACCAACAGCACCACCTCGTACTTCTTGTAGTCTTGGGCGGGTGCACCGTAAGGCCCATCGATCAACACCCTCGGAAAGCTGTAGAGGGTTATTGTTAGAATCATAATAACAGTTGCGGGTAATTGGTCAAAATGGGGCAGACAAGACGGATTCAACTCACCTCGGATTGGCTCTATTGTTGCTGCTGTCGCCGTAGTCAGCTCTCAGCAAACCACTTTTCCCGCCGGTCGGTGGCTGACACACCTAAACAACACCAAGCTTAGTTAGCATCGCTGCTAAAGTGTTCGAAGATATGCCTCGCAGAATTGCATACCTCGGAGAAAACCGCTTTCAGCTGCCTGGTCCAGTCACCGAGCGTCCGTATGTGCACGCTGATGTAGTCGTCTTGCGGAGCCGAGGTGATGGAGAACGGATGCCTGTTTGCAGCACATAAGAGAACTGATATATTTGCAATTCTAGTATATTTTTTGTGTGGAATGAGACAAAGAATAATGTTTACCATTGGAAGGGGGAGACGGCAGCGCAGTTGACGAAGACGTACTGTCCACTTCGGTACTTGAAGCCCTGCGGCTTGGACACATGGAGAGCCAACACGTTGCCGGGATACACCGCCACCTTCCGTATCTTAACCGGCCTGATGCTCGACCTGAAGGCCCTTATCAGCCGTTCGCTCGCGTAGAGGATCATCGGGACCGCCAGATACATCCAAGTCTGAGGAAGAACAATTTGGGGATGTTCAGTGAAGTGATCGATGATGCGATGCGATGCGAGCGGGAGAAGATTTTGGTTGCTTACCGTTCTCTTGTACCATTTCTTTGTGAGGTAGAGGAAGTAGCCGTGGACGATGAAGAGGATGTAGACGATGACGAAGAGGTGGTGGGAGTACCAGAAGGCGTTGAAGCCGGTGAGGCGGTTAAAGGGCCTGGGCAAGCTGACCCGGCCGCGGCGGAACCACGGCGTGGCTAGCGTGAAGGCGACGGCCATCAGCACCACCATCACCACCCCCGTCCAGCCCTCGGTGCCCTTCACGAACCACCAGTAGTTGTTCGGCCTGGTGTACCCGAAGAAGTGTTTCATCGGCTCGTACTCCGCGTCGGTCGCGTGCAGCAGCCGTGGGAAGTCGCACGTCAAGTGCGAGATGGCATGTAGCCCGACACCCACAGCAATCCCGACCGCGATCACCTGCACTCGGCTCTCTGTCATCGTTTCTTCACAATTTATGCTTGAGATTTGTGTTGGGCTTGAGAAGCTACCTTGTGGAAGTTGAGATTGTCATCGAAGGGGACGATCTTGCCGAGCTTGGTTTTGGTGCGGAGCCAGGTGACGGTGTTCCGGCAGACGGGGAGGAGGATGAGGGCCATGTTGAACTTGAGGGTCTCGGCGCCGCCCTTGGCGACGCAGACGCAGTAGCCCATGACGTGGTACACCGCCCGGTGGCGATACTGGATGAACTTCCAGGTGAAGAGGGCGGCGCAGGCGCAGAGCCACAGCGCCATCACCCACACCCGCTGCCAGTTGTCCTCCAGGAAGTACTTGGTGCGCTGGTACCACCGCCGGACCGGGTTCGGCTCCTGCGTCGGCCTCAGATTCTGGCTCAGCAGCTGGCTCAGGTTCCGGCTATTGGTCGTCCCTATCCTCATCGACTGGCTCGGGGCTTGCAGCAACAGCATCTCCAGGTTGTATATCTGCTCATCATGTGAAAACTATCAGCTCATTCCATCGACATCAACCAGTCAAGCTCAGTTGCAGTGGTTGCTGTAAGTAATCACCTCAATGTAGCCAAGCTCGTTGGGGTCGAGCTCTTCCATGATGAGCCGCGCATACTCCTCCGCCTGCTCTTGGATCTTCGACAGCTTGTTGGCGGAGGCGCTCAGGGAGATGATCTGTTCCGCGGACATTTGCAGTGTTAACCGGAAACCTCGAATCGATTGCTCACAGGCATCAGGTACGAGTTATTGAGAAGATTACCTCTTTGACCTCTTCTTCTGTTATTCGTCCGTCCAAGTTCTTGTCCACCCTGCGCATTGGGAGACAGTGAGCGAGTTTGAAGACTTCGTAGGGACTCGTCTTCTCAAGTTAATGTCAGTTACATACATGTCGAAGAAGGTCTGAAGCCTGGAGTCGAAGCTCTGGTCGGCGATCTGCTCCCAGAACTCTCGTAGCTCGGCCTTGGTGATCTTGTCGCCGGTGATATTTCTCCTCCTCGCCATCGCGTCGAATAGCTCTCCGGCGAACTCCTTCTCTTTCATGCCTAAGTATGATGACAGATCATCCGAAGCAAAAAAATGATCAGTTTGATTACCAAGGGAAACAGAGCACAAATGAATAATTACCGATGCACTGGCCGAAGACGGAGCGGTGGAGAGCGCCGTCGACGGCAAGCTCGTCGAAGCGCTTCTCGACCGCCGGCCACCCGGTGGCGCCGTCGGTCTTGGTGATGAACTTGAGCCCCTTGAGCGCGTGGGCCGCGGCCGACCTGGACCGGTCGAATTTCCCGACGGCCGGCCGCTTGGTCGCCGATGCCAGCTGCCGGAGCTCCTGGGACACCTGCCGGATCCGCGACGAGGCGGTCCGGATCACCGACGACCCGAACGACGCCGACCGCTGCTCCAGCGTCCGCGCCAGCAGCGACATCTCCGGATTCTCCACCTCCCCGCCCCCTCCGCCGCCGGCCGCCGGCTTGACGCTGTGCACCGCCACTGTGTCCTCGCGCACGTCCAGGGTGATCTCCACGTAGGCCTCGTCATCGACTCCGGCGGCGGGGGCCGGGAGGTTGAAGCGGGCGCTCTTCCGGCTGCCGCGCTTGCTGAGCGGGCCACTGAAGCCCCCGCGGTCGCTGCCGACGCTCTCGGTCTCGACGATGTCCGACCCCTCCTGCTTCCCATCCTCCTCGTTTCCGGTCCTCTGCATGATGACTCAGTCTCTCAACCTCGCAGTCCAAACTAGCAGCCTTCGAAGCGATAGAGATCACACCACATATGATCCTAGACGCGCGCGCGCGCACACACAAATATATGCATCGATAACAGTAGTGATTGGCTTTGTGGAATGTGAGAGACAGTGACGTTATGCAGGTCGGTGCAGTTTTGGTGGCGTTTGACCGAGAAGAGGAGGCGATCAAAGGCTCGGTCTTTCCCCAGTTAAGAGAACGCGTCCCCTCTTGACGCCATCCATGCACCGAATCAACCAACCCACGGAAGAGCTGCGGTGGTAGGTCATTCGCAGTAGCCACACGCGACCCGTCTTCGTTTGGTCGGGCTCAACCCTCGCACGAGGGGAGGACGGAGCTCGCCACGAAGCGGTCTGATGCATTCACGGGTAACATTCGTGCTTGCTTATTCTGTCGTCATTCTTACCCACGCAAGAATATGTTAGACTAGGAGCATCTGATGGACGCAGGTGCAACCCACCGGTCCGAGCTGCTTGGGGTCGACACGCGCGAGAGGAGGACGTCAGCGGCGAACCAAAGTCGCCGGGGGTGGGGGGAGCAACACCGTGAGAACCCCGTCCCGCCCTCCAACTGTTCGTCATAATGACGGGTGGGAGTCACTTTATCCAACCCATTTTCGCCTTATGTGAAGGACTTTTCTTCGGAACAGAAAGAAAGCAGTGAAGAATTCCTTTTCGTCGAAAGGACAGAGCGTGACTTCGTCGTATGACACGCTCACACTGCATTCCCCTCGCGCGGATTTTTGCATGTCCTTCTGCTTCACTTTTACTCCAGACAACTCCAACCAGAAGAGTTGTCATCTCCCTGGCAATCGAAAGCGAGGCTGACGAATCTGCAGCCACAGAGACGGTGTGGAGGTCGACAAGGTTAGGCTGAACTCTCGTTTGTGCACTACTTTTGAAGGCTTTTTGACTAGTAGAGGACGTTTTCTTGTTCGCTTCGATCTACTGTTCCTAACCAAATAAATACTCGCCACAGACATCTCCCACTAATGGAGGAATACCTACCTATAAATAGAACGTTTCTCGCTAGGAAAATATCGTTGATATTTATCAACATGATATGGTTCTAATTCATACGTGAGAAGTTCTCCGAGATAGAGTATGATTTTTTTCAGACTCGTTTATTGCATAAAGATCGTTTCTTTTTTTTTCCCCTAATCTATAGCTAAGTATGTATCTTTTTACTAATCAGTATGATTTTTTCACACTCGCTTACGGCACAAAGATGATTTTTACTAATCAGTATGATCTTTTCCCTAATCTATAGCTAAGTATATAACTTTATACTAATATCGAGGAGGAAGAATATCTCACAAAAATTCTGTAGTGAATATAATTTGTAATCAACTAGAATTACATTATGATCTTTCGAAAATATTTCAATGAATATTCAACAAGGTGTCGATTTATAATTGACCCGAATTGCCTTATGGTATTTGAACAATATTTCACATAAAATCAGTTCGTAATCGAGCCAAACTACCTTTTGGTATTTCGAGAATATTTCTGTGAATATTTTATAGGAGAGTCGGTTTGTAATCGACCCGAATTACCTCTTGATATTTCGAAAATATTCCTATGAATATTTCACATGAGAGTTGGGAGTTGGTTCATAATCGATCTGAATTGCCTTTTGATTTTTTGAAAATATTCTTACAAATATTTTGTGAAGAAGATAGTTCAACGATCGGACAATTGATTTTTAGGCTTTTATTTCTGTGGATAGGAGGGTTTTGGCACCTGATATGACATTGACGTGGTGAATGATAATTAATTGATTTTATATTTCTTATAACTAAGATATAAATATGTTTTAATCATTTATTTTTTTTCTTAACAACGATATAAAAGAATAATCTTAATCCTTCAAATATTTTAGGATTTACATATTAATTCTTCAAATTTGCATATCTATCCAACAGTAAAGAATATTGTCAAGAAAATTCTTTTTGAATTTTCAAAGATTTGAGGACCTTAAATTTATTATAATCCTTTTTTTCTTAGCTCTCTTTTCTTTCAGCTCTACATCATGTTTTACGGTCCCAATGTTTAGAGTCATAGACTTTGAATAAGTTAACCCATTTGGGTGACACTCGGATACATTTTTTTTAGTTGACATTTGAATTTGTAAGTTGATTTTAGGTTAGTATATATATAGATTTGGAGGGGCAACATCTCGAGTGGACCAAATGAAGATCTAAAGGTGGAACGGTCAATCAATCAAGAGTTGTCATTGCAAAGACTATATGCAGATGTTATCAACCCATTTAAAAGTCCAACATTAGAACTGTGCATTCGTAAGCTTTAGTTGACTGCAACATGTTTTAATACGGCCGTGTGGGTTAGTTTTGTTTACACGCTTGCCTAATTAGATTCGACACGACGGAAGTGGGCAACGAGAAGGAAGACCAAGTCCAAAACTAGCTCGGTCGTCAGAAGCTATTTGGTCCCACGCAATTACTGTATTTAAGAAACACAGTAAGTTGTTCCACGTAGGGTTTCGATCTCTCCTTCCTCACTCGACGACTGTGATTGGATTTATTTTAGCATGAGCTTAGGATGGATGTACTTTGGTGATTACATTTTTTAGGGGTGTTAAGGAGACAAATGTTCGATTATGAATACTTAACTTTGATGTGTCAAATCAAATCAAAGTCGTTCGAGCTTATCAGATTCATTCATCGATTTGGAGTAGATGCGGTGACAATTAACCAACATGTGCATGCAATAAAAAATGGACGACTGACCTCTTTGGCCGAAGAGGCTTTTCATCATGCGAGCATGGGTAGAGAAGATATGAGCTCAGTCCCACCACTAATAGGGTTTTAATAGACCCAAATATCAGTGGAGAATTGGGAGGTGAGGTGAGGGCATCCATGCCAATGTGAATCGAGACTCGTTTGCTCGTTCTTGGCAAATGTTTTGAAACGTCGTCCACCTATAACAACTCGATTGTTGTTGTTTGTTGGTGTAGACAACTTGAAGCCGTGGTTTCGGGGCAACGCGGCTTGGTTCGGATCCGGATGGTGGGGGATTTCTCTGGGGCGTTCCTCGAGATTGCTGAGATGGCCGGTTGCGGTGTCCCGATCGGGACGGGGTCGTCGTTTCCACCGGGAGAGGACGCCCCGCCTGCGACTTTAATGGACGACCTCCGCCTTCGCACCTGCACAAAGGTCGGGTCGAGGAGCTCGACCCGACCCCTCCGACGATCAAGTTAGTAGATAGTCGTAGGGGGTTTCTTTAGCTAAGTTCTCCGTTTCCTCTTCTTTTTTTCTTCCTCTCCCTCATAGCGCGAGGGTTTTTATAGTGAGAATCACCGTTGCCTGATGTGCTAGCCCGTAGGGAGCAAGACCATACTTCTGGTAGTGTTTGATGTTGTCGTTGGTGTGGCGCGAGGGATCGAATCTGAACAGGACGTTAATGCGTCTTGGTAGGCGTTCCGGTCCACGTTGACCAAGTGCCTCATCAAGTCAACAGAGGCGTGATGCGTCATCTGGTGCAGCTGATGTCACGTGAGTCTTTTCGTAATTATTACCCTCATCGTTGTTGTTATAGGAATCCTTGTTCCAAGTGACCTCCTCCTCCTCATCAATCAAGAACGCTGGTCTCTACGTTCTTGGAAATCCCTTTATCCCTACTTTTCTATCATTTTTTTATTTTCTTTTATTTTCTATAAGTTCTTCTTGACCATTCACTTTCTTTCAATTTGAGTAAGATATTGACATAAAGGTCCGAGGAAAATCTTGCATATGTCCTTTTTCTTTACATTAAAGATGCTTATGTTCATGGATAACACATCGACCGCTTAAGATACTCTCGTCGTTAAAGACACTTATGTTCACAAAGGACGTGTTGGTCATTATGATACTTTTTATCCATGAAGGATGCATTACGTATCGGTGATGCTTATATCCACGAAAGACACATCGACTGTTAAGATGCTTTGGGTCGTTTCGATCATGCAATCATCGAAGGGGGCACTTCAAGCACTTCGATCATGTTGTTGTTGAAAGGAGCCTTCAAGCCACGTCGATCGTGCCGTCATTGTAGAGAGTACCTTGAACTATGCTAGTCGCGTCGTAGTCGTAGAGAGCGCATTAGGCCATGTTGACTGTCAAGTACCTTAGATCGAGCCAACCATGTTGTCGTTATAGAGAGTGCTTTAGGTTGTATTGGCCATACTCTCATCATGGAGAGTGCTTCAAGTGGTGTCAGTCGTATTATTATCGTAAAGTGTTTTGGGCTATACTAGTCTTGGTGTCATCGTAGAGAACACTTTAGCTCATTGTGATCATATTATCATCATAAAGAGCTCTTCGGCCCATGATAGTCTCTTCGTTATTATAGAGAGTGCTTCGAGTTGTGTTAGTTGTGTTGTCATCGTAGGGAGTGTTTCGAGATGTGTCGGTTGCATCATCATCATAAAGAGCACCTCAAGTCATCATGGTCGAATTATTATCACAGAGAGCGCTTTGGATCGTTTCAGTCGAGTTGTCATTGTAGAGAAGCACTTTGGGATATGTTGGCCATGTTATCATTGTGGAGAGCGGTATGGCCCATGTCGATCGTGCTGTCAATGTAAGGAGTGCTTCAAGCCATATTGATCGTGCTATCACATGCCGGTTGTGCTATCATCATGGATCACCTTGGGTCATGTCAATCATGCTGCCATCGTAGCGAGCACACCTTGGACCATATCGACAACACTATCAACATGGAGAGCATCTTGGGTCGTGTCGATCGCATTATCATGGTAGAGAGCACGTTGGGCCGTGTTGATCATGATGTGGATTAGGAGAGAAGCACTATCACTAGAGCTCTTGTCGAGCGAGTGGGTGGATTGGCGTTCTTACAATATTGGCCTTCTTTCTAGTGCCAAAATAATAAGACAAATATTAGTATTGTCTAACTTACTCATAAGCAATTTATGCTCGTGAGCGTAAGAAGTTAGATATGATTAAAGAGAGGGATTGAACACCCACTCGATAGTTGAGGGGACAGCTTGGACACCACATGTTGATTAGATTACCACGTATTGAGCCCTTATTAGAGAGAATATATATATATTTCATTTGAATGATTCATGAAAATCAATAAGGATCAGCACAACTCAATCGATCTTACACCAAAGTCAAAGTCAGAGAGAGTCAGAGACATTAGGAAGTTAAAGCAAAATTGTGGATTAAAATTCGACTACTCAAGAATAGAAATGAAAAACAATTGGGACCTAAGAGGCGCATTGTAATTTGAACAAAAGATTGAAAATTTAACAAAAGTGAAAAGATGTAGTATCTGCAAAGGCTTTGACAAGGATGTCAAAGGATTAAGTGAAAGAGAATGTCATAGATAAAACTGTAAACATGGTGTTTGATGTAATTCTCGTGTATTTCTATGTCTTTCAATTTTGTTCATGCTTTTCACATAAGCTCGGTAGTCCTATTTTAGTTAGCTTTTGTAGTTGTTTCAAACTTGTAAATGCAAGTGGTATGTAATCATCATAAACTACCTAGAAATATATTATCCAAGAAATCATTTTAGGTGTTTTTTTTAACTCCGAAGAGTAGTATGAAGTATTAGCCAACATAGCACCCAAGAGCTACCCATGTGATACATAACATGAGCCTTTAGGGTGGTATCTAAGGCTAATTCGTTATCTTATTTTACAGTAATATTATAATATTATGTGGACACTTGTGGGAACTTTTGATCACGATAGACTATCTTGAACCCAATATCACTCAAAACTTACAAAATTTATATTTATAATTTATATTATTTATCAAGTTTTTGCTAAAATAATTACTTGTGAAATTTAGAATTAAAATATTTTTAAATTCATCTTCTCCGAGAGAAAATAAACGAATACACAAGGCTGCCACTTGACTTAGAGCAAAACCAAATAAGTTCATGACTCATTAAATCCCTATTAGAGAGAATATTTCTCTTCTTAAAAAAATATACACTAATTAAATAAATAATAAGCATACACTAATTAAACAAACAATATAATTAAAAAAAATGATAGACAAAACATCACAGAGGGCATGAAACCACCGGATAGACATGTCTCTATTTCTAGCTCACAAAGCACCAATATATTACAACAAGCATTGTTATGCGACAAGAAGAAAGGTCTGCAAGATCATAATTATCCGCGTGAACTATGGCAGTGTTGGTCAGATATATTCACATCAGTAGATTTCTCGATGCTTTTGCACGTCAAAACTACACAACAGCAACCGAGTACAGTGACAACGACACATGTTGTGGTAGCCAAAAAAGACCTCACTTCCATGCCGAGGCAACAACCAAATTTTTGTCCTCCCATCCGAAGTAGAGTGCCCCAATTTCCTCGTTGATCGTGTATCTATCACAGTACGATTTTAACAATGCTTGTATCGATCCATTGACATTGGAGCTGAAGGGGCATGAAACGAACCCAGCCATGGTCATTCTTGCCCTCCACTTTCCGGCTACCTCATACCTGTTTTGGTTGGTAGGAGTAGCAAATTATCGGACAAAGAGGGTTTCGGTACGAGTATAAATATTTAGAGAACCCAATAGCACTGATTACTTTAAGAATTACCTCTCAATGCGGTCAGCACCCTCACAAGCCACAATGTTGACAATGTCTCGTGCAAGGCACTGCCTCTCTACATTCATTCGGTCTGTGCTCTCTCTTGGAAGAGTTGCATCAAGTGAATCAAAGACTGCTGAATAATAATTGTAGACCTCCACAAACCTATCATATTACATGGTCAAGTTTTGAGAAAATAATAGCTACAAACATATAGATCTAGGGTGTAAAAGAGAGGTAAATGTGACTTCGACAAAGAGATGATCACACAATTAAACATATATTTCCAATTAAACATAAACCACTAAATTCAAGTTTAGTTCAGGAAAAAAAAAAGGAAAAAGAAAAGTGATAGGTCAGGATTATGCAGATTTGCATACATAGCAAACAACTTACGTGGAAGGGAAATAACAATAAATTATATAAGGAATGTAAATAAGTGGGGAAATAACCTTGGGAAGAATGGAGCTGTATTAGTGTTCATATCTTGCTCAACAATTGTGACCAGTTTTGGTCCCAGGCCCTTAACCATTCGAAGCAGCTGGTCTCTCTGGTTCACTGTTGATACACTCTCATCTGGCATATGATGCAGTTGAAATGCAAAGTTAACCACAAGTGCCTCCCCAGGTCGGCAGTCTAACATTTCAGGAGTTATATCCCCAGTCTTAGCAGCTATTGCTCGAAACTCAAATGGGACACCAAGATCCTCTGCCAATTTCTCAAGGCGGTGACCAATAATTTTCAAGCCTCCGACTGCCCGCTGCACTGATTCTGGATCATCCACCCCAGATATCCTGAGCCGTGGTCTTTTACCTGCCCAGGTTGAAAGAGTTTGTATCAAGTTTATATATTGACTACCTTGGTTTAAGTCAAAGTCTATGATATGAACTTTTGCTTCATCCTTGACTGCCTCGACAATTATATAATTTGCTGCCATGTAACCAAACTTAAAGCATGGGCAGACCTCAAACAGAATCTGCATTGCTGAAAGCCGATCTGAAGTTGGGGGTTCTTTACATTTTAGAGCCTTGTACAAACCTCGCCCTGAAGAGGCTATTCTAGCTGCCAGACCTTCCACCATGTAGGCTGCAAGCCTTTGAGGAGGGTCCCCTTGAATCGAAACCATCTGACGAAGCTCAGTTATGATAGCTTGTGCTTCCTCCATGCTACTTTGTGAGATTGCAGCTGCACAGTCAAAAAGTAGCTGCTTGGGAGTTCGTGGTTCTCTATTGCTGCCAACACAACTGACACTTGAATCTGCCGATGACTCTTTTGGTGAGCTTGGAAGTAACAGGTCCTTGATAGGCTCAGCCCAATCATCTTCAATTCCCATGACCTGGTCTGAATCCACCAAGTCCTCGTCATTATCATTCAGTAATGCCTGCTCAAGTTCTTGAAGCTTTAACCTGATTTCATCTTCACCATAGTCTATTTCTTGCTCTGGACTTATATTGTCAGATAAAGAATGGGAAGTTTGATGAGAGATGTTAGAGCTTGCTGAGGAATCAGGATTCTGAACTGCTGCAAAGCAGGAACTATAAGGATTTTCCGATATGATAGATGAGTGAATATTAGCCATCAGCTGATAGGGAGCTGAAGAAACTTGAAGATAGCGTCTTGGAATTGAGGATCCAGACATGTGAAATGGATCAGCATGCACCATTTCTGATGACGCATTGGTTACGTATTGCTGGGAATAGAAGCCCGAATGGTATGAGGTAGGCCCGTAAGTGTACATCTGCCCATCGGCACTTAATATTTGCCTGGATATAGCTGAGTTGTCACCACCACCCTTACGAGTATAAATGTTTGACTCACCGTAGGCAGTAGATGAATCTGCAGACCGTATCACAGACATCGTGTATTTTCCTAATTTCCTTAAAGCTCTGAACCAATATTGCAGTTTACCAAGTTGAGATGCTTACTAAGCTGAATGACTGATACAAGCCAACTTGTAACAAACATAATGCTGTGATCACAAAACACAACGTCAGCAAAAATAAATTTTCTATCATGTCAGACCCCTATCTATATGAGAGGACATGCATGCAAACACTTAAAACTGTAAGCTCATGAATTCCCATGGTGGACTACATGCTTTATCTTTGCAGATATTTGATAGAGCACTAATATCTGATACAAATTAATGCATCAATACAGTATAGCTGAGTAGACTTGATAAGGAAAAACTATAAGACTTTATAAGGAAACATTATAAGATCTGTAAATAACAAATGATAACAAAATGACCCAATTAAATATAAAAATTCTAGAACAACTAAGAAATTCACAAACCTAAAAGTTAAAGGATCGGTGTCTTAACCCATTATAGTACAAAACTAATATATCGCAGCCTGTGACAAGTGATGTCCTTTTGGCTAAGCAGGAAATATAGGCATCATTATTAATTTAAACAAGCTGAAAACTTATAATGTTTCTAATATATACAACTCCTCACATAACATGCAATTACTAGTAAAAAGAACTGTGCAAAGGACATAAAACAGATATTGTTGGATTCACATATTCAAGTCTTCGAAGTTCGAACCAACTGTATTATTGAAGTTGCTAAGACCAGAAAGAATTTTTCAGACAGAATAAGGAAATTTCAGGAAAGAGTTGATTTAGTACACATAAAATTGGCAAACTTTATTAAAGTTCACTATTGAAGATGATAAGTCCAGAGAAAATATGTATAATCTGAATAAATAATTTTCAAAAAAACACAATTAAGTATATGCAGAATTAGAAACTTTATGCATTAGACTAAGGTTTTAAGTTAAACTATCAGTACACAAGCAACACAAGTAGCAAGTTAACTTTTGGAGTTGAAGATAAATGTCAACTTAATTAAATATCATTACAGAGGACATTTTCATATAGCCATTTATCTACTGGGTCAGTTACTGTTGGACTTAGAAGGGATCAGACAGGGATGCGTCTCCATGCTGTAGGCATTCTTTGCAATGTATTTCTTTCATCTCGGCATAAATAAATCAAAACCTCAATGCAATAAGAAGATCTTCAAGATCTTAAATTTCAGAAAGGCATTATAACACAGTCCTAGAATGACAGGATAAAGTGGTAAAAATATTAGATATAGAAGTGCGAAGAATTGATCAATATGTAAAGCGCTACTGTAACTCAATTGAGGTTTGAACTTTGAAGTGTAATTTTAAGACTTATTTTTAGAAAATAATAAGATAAACACAATAGACAAAATAACTATTATAGCATGAAAAACCCATTTTCAATTAACAATCAGAAGAAGCATGTTATGCATAAGGAAGGTTGCTAGAATATACGTACGACATACATACATAAAGACCCATAATATCTGATAGGGAATATACAATCGGTCAACCACCATTCGTCATGTAAGCACCACGTAAGGCCCATGGGAGGAAAAAGGCCCAGACGACCTGACACCCGAATTACCTCCCCTACAGAATATTCATAGGAATATTCCTGAGAGTCTAGGGGGGCAGGCAGCTCGAGTCAGTTACAAACGGCCTTCCCTATGAAATATTCACAAGAATATTTTCGAAAGTCCACGGGGCTACTTGGATCGATTATAAATCGTCTCCCCTACGGAATCTTTATAGGATATTCTGTCTCCTCAAGATCAAATATAAAAACATACCCTCAACTTCAAGTAAGGGATATAAAGAATTTAGAGCCAGGGAAGTTAACCTTAACACTAACATAAGCATCAGAGGGACCGACTCAAGAAGCCTTTCTCGACTTCAGTCTTTGTGTAGGTGACACCTCGGGAGAAGGCGCTTTCCACCTTAGATGACTTCACGCATATAGATCAGGGCTACATCATATTGACAAGGATGACAATGATATTTTTTTTCCCCAACAGTATCGATTAACATGAGTTAGTAATTATATCATCAAGAGAAACAAAAATAAAATATAATGAGAGCATAAAACTATAATGTAGATATAATAGAAAAGACAATAATAAGGAGCAATCAAACTTAGCCAAACTTTGGAGGTCTTAATATTTGATTTAATGGTAAGTCTTTTTTGAAAAAATATGTTTTACTTGTTTTACATGGAACTTCAAAGGCTGTTTATAGACTGTTTTATGTGGTAAGCCAACCTATTGTGATTCGAGGAAACATTTGGGACATAAAGCATGGTTCTTCAGCCATCGTTCATTGGTTTATGGACAGCGAAAAGATGAGGTTAGTTCTAACATCATCGAATATAAGAGACACATGCAATTGATTTTTTTTTTTAATCAATTGAGGCACATCGATCATGAATAATTATATGATACTTAAGCATGGTTTAAGTGAAGGTAATAATTGGGTTTTTGTGAATGACCCTCTAATTCAACAAGGCCATATTCTTTATCTGTGTTGCATCCCAATTGATCCTTTCTAGCAACTGTGGAACAACCATTAATACGAACATGTCTATCATTCAAGATCTCTGAAATGGTGGGCTATACATGTTCTTTCACTATAGAACAGCATAAGCATGTAACTCACATCTGCAAGATAGAAGATACCAATTAATTGTGGATCACGATGTTTTGTTGAATCATCCAGCTTTACCAATTTGATTCGTTTGCTTAGAAAAATAAACCGAACATCAAGTCATTGAACGTTTCATACTCAATTACTCATGTCAAGTAACATTATGCTTCTAAAATCAAGTTGAACATGAGAAGAACCAAACTCAATATCTAATTTAGACCAAGTGGGTGACCCAAATTATAAGGCTCCTGCCCCTTTGCCGGCATAAAGGTTATTTTCATAGACATGCACACACTCAGCTGAACGTAATAAAAAGAACCATTCTTGAAAGGCCCCCGACACCTAATGAAAAAGGTTCATCTAAGACTGACTTAAATTAGTAAATAAAAACAAAAGAATCGCTGACCATAAGATAAAGGATAAGCAGATCACTAAAATTATTAAAAGATCATCCTACATGGACGTTAAATTGTTCCAAAGCTTTCACCTTATCAGAAGACCATCAAAACAATATATATCGACAATCAAAAGCATAGTACACGATTAATCTATCGATTACTCTCAGCACATTTTCCGTCGCTAGTTATGCAGCAAGTAAATATAAATCATTATTCCGTCTGTGAGACAGCTTTAAATAATCATGATCAGAAACCCAAAGGCAAGCTAACCAATCTAAAGATGACAAACTCGATCCTAAACAAGGACACACAAAGATGGACAATCGGTACTTCTGGGACTACAGAAAGTCCTACCATCCTTCTCGACGCCAGTCACACGGTAGTCAAAATCAAACTTGCTTTCCCAGTCCTGATGGTTGTAAT
This sequence comes from Musa acuminata AAA Group, assembly GCF_036884655.1. Taxonomy (NCBI): domain Eukaryota; kingdom Viridiplantae; phylum Streptophyta; class Magnoliopsida; order Zingiberales; family Musaceae; genus Musa; species Musa acuminata. The sequence goes on along the minus strand of NC_088347.1, from coordinate 29,142,320 downwards.
CTTGATTTTCCAGAAGAGAAGGAACATTCTATACGGAAAAAGCCCCAAAAAACAAATTAAATCAGGAAAAGAACGATCGACCTATTACCTGATGTTCGATCGACGGAGGTTGGTCGAGAACCGACGGATGCTTGAAGAAGGGCTCACTTGAAGAGAACCAAAACGTAGGGCGCGGCGCGACGATCGCCGATCCAACTGAACCAATCCAAGACGCGGAGATCAAGAGTCGAAGCCAAAAGACTCGCAGAGGAAGAAAAGGAGGCAGGGATCGGCGGGCGAAAGGAGGAGTGGTTGAAGAGATGGGCCAATGACCAAAGTGGAGGGGAGAGAAGTCTTGCCCAATCCCTTCTTTGCAATTAAATGGAAGCATTACCATTAGCATTACCATGGGCGTGGAACGCAAAGCTCACACCTCCTCGATCCACGCGAGTTCGTGTCATGCGCAAATCCATGCGTCCCAGCACAGAAATTAAGATGCCCATCCGAGGGCCCGCTCGAACACGTAAGTTCTACGCGTACTTCCTACACGTCGAAATAAAAATTCGGGAAACTGAAAGGTATAACGGGTTTGAACAAACGAATTACTATCGCACGTTACTTAAAAGGGCGACGAAACGAAACGTCGGATTGGTTCAAACGCGGCAACTTCCTAACTTTCAACGACCCTCATGACCATTGGGCGTCATATGGGACTGCGTCGAGGGCCCACACACAAAACCGGGTGACGATGACCAAGTAATCAAAAATGGTCGTCTTTTGCGGTTGACTATCTGATCCGAAAGAAACGCCCCAGGTATGGAAACACTTTCTGATTCTGAGCAGTGATTCTGCTGCCAAAAACACTTTCCGATTCGGAGCAGTGATTCTGGACTCTTTCCTTCTCACCCAAACTTCACACGTTTTGTGTGGGACGGTATCACACGTGCGACCTCGCGTGCAACGCCTCGAGGAGGGAACCAACGTTCTCCCATTGGGCCGACGGAGTAGGCCCCACCGACCTCGCGTGCAACGCGTACTCCGTCGGCCCCACCGACCTCGCGTGCAACGCCTAGTGGGTAGGAGACGTCCTCCCATTGGGCGACACGGCGGGTCCCACAGAGAATGACGATCTTGACTTCATCGTCGCGCATCGATTATTCAAGGGAAGAAAAAGCGACCACAAGATGCTGACTTTCGATCGACGGAGGGATGTGCGGCTGATGATGTGTGACACGATATTGCAAGTTGGTGTACCGGAAGACGCGACCATTAAACCGCTCTTACATTATCCTTCAATTATCCACGGCGTTTTCTGTGACAACTTGCGTCGAACAATTGAGGCGCGTCACAGGAAACAGTAAGGCGCAGCATCACGACGACGGGGTCACGGCGGACCAAAGCTTATTCTGCAAGCTAAATTGATGACCCATCCAAACTTGTAGGCGGAGGCGAAGGTTGCAGCACGTCATGCTCCATATGTGCGACAAAGTATAATGACGGATAATGAAGGGAGAAGGAGCTTTCTCTCTTCCAAAAAAATAATCTCTAGGATTGTATATGTATGTATGTATATTGTTACTTTCTAATACATTTGCATCATTTTTTTATTAATTCATCATTGCTCGAAGATCCAAAGGAGTGGTTATGTGAGCTAATTTCCAACTCGGATCAAATCGATCAAAAATTAGAAAGGGTAGGGTAATATAATTTTTAATCAAATTAGAATTGGAATTTGGCCGTTTGATTTCGATTTCTAGAATTATGGAATCCGAAACGAAAATGGAAACTGATAATTTTGATTCGATTACAAGCCGATGAGAAAAATAAATAAATAAATAAAATAAAATAAAAAAAAATAAATAAATGCTGAGTTTATCCTTTTCAACATTTTTAATAAATGACCCATTGGAGGTTTTTTTTTAATTACAATTTAAAATAGATATTTTCAATTCAGAATCAAAAATATTGGTTCTATTGAATTTCAATGATAAAAGAAATTCTTATGTTGAATGATTTCTAGGCAATTTCAATTTCTTATGTTGAATGATATAACAAAGAACCGTTTCTAGGCAATTTCAATTTCGGTTCAAGAAGCAATCGATTCCAATTCCCCTATTTTTTTATTTTATAGAATATTCATCTAATTAGTCGTTTATTAGGTTAAACGGGATAAATTTATTATTTACAAATGTATTTAGATTTTTTTACTTTTTTTATCGATTCAAATCGAATCAAAGTGCTGATTTGGTTAAGAATTATTAAATCGTTGACTTGACTTCGTTCGATTGCTTGTGGTCTATTGTTATAAATCTAAATATTTTGAAAGAACTATATATAAACAATCAAATTTTAGAAATATATACATATATATATATATATATATATATATATATATTTGTTTTTCTGAATCTTACCGATGCCTTCAAAGATTAGCAGGCTAATTACATATTATTTATTATAGTTAGATCTCCTTTCTATTCTATTTTCTAGACTTGAAAATTTTGTTAGAATATGTACGAAAGTAAAATATCTAATATTATTTATCCTAATGTTGTCAGTTTTATCAATGAAAATATAAAAATAATAGGTAAAAAGATAATTTTAATATCTCGATTACTTTTTAGTTGTGGCAAACGATTGACACTGATAGGGGCCGTGGTGACTATTGTGGATGATGAGGGAGAGCAGTGAGAGTTGAGGCAAAGGGAGAGGATGATGCAGACGTCGATACTCTGCGTTAGCATTGTTCTACCACCCCATCCTTTAGCTCTAGCTTGGCAAGATACCTCCATCCTTTCTTCAACCATCTCGTGACGTCACTTCGTGGTCATATGTCGAAGATATGCAGGCTTCTTAGCCTGAGGAGTTGTCGAGAATTTGGAGATGGAAAGGCAAGAGTAAGAGAATGAGGAAGTCATAGAGTGCGAATGAGAGGCAACATGATCGGGATCACAAGAAACATAAAGGAGCAAGACCTATTGTGAACCTACACTAGAGATGCGATAGTCAATATCGAGGGAGTGACAAGTAACACAAGTGACCTTGCGGATGCGACGAGCCATGAGGAAGTTGGCATCGTGGATGGACGCATCGTAGATCCAATAAAAGAAGGCAACATTCGACTCGCAATAGATCATCGCCCTTTGCATCGCTCTACATTTACATCGACATATATATTATCTTCTTCATTTTCTCTCTTTACCTCACCTCTTGTCGTTGTTGTCTCTTCTCATCCACAATAATTATCGGTGGCCCCAAGTAACATTATCGTTAACTATCATCAAAAATATAATTTAGATATTAAAATTATTTTTTTATTCATTATTTTTATTTTTTTCATCGATAAAACCAATTACATTTTGTATCTTAATGTAAATTTTTTTATGTATAAATCCTCTGAGATTGGCGCAGGATTTCTCCTCTCATCCACTCCATCGAGCCGCACGACTTCGATTCGGTATGCTTTTCTTTTTCTTCCATGCGTGTTATTGGAGTTCTTTTCCCCATCTGGATGTCTGGATTGTTACATTCTAGATGGAAACCGACGTCGTTTCTGGGGATTGATCATGGCGACCCGAGCGATCGTTTAGTGGAAACCCACGCCGTTCGTCTCTGAAACCTTTTCTATTAGTGTTGACCTAGAAATTTCCTGGTTAGGGTTTCTGGTAGCTCGAGAAGCCCTGGTCTTCGAATTCGATTCGGCGTCGCTTTCTTGCTTGGAGATAGAGCGCAGGCCATGGTGGCGGCCCGTCACGTTCACACCGGGTTCATACATGGCGGACCAAAGCAGAACCGCCCACCATGTTGCCGTCCAAGCTAAGACTTACCCATAAGTCATCGGTACAATTTGGAGACTCTGAGATAAGCCTGAAATGTTTCTTAGGGGGTGGTTGTCCAGAATTGACTAAAGAATGCCGGCCAACGTGAGCCGCAATGGAGTTTCCAGAAGTCATTCTAGTTGGTGATCTTTGTTGTAGGCTGCCTAACATTATATGCTGATCCTAAATGTCTTCACCAATTTACTTATTGAGATATTGTTTTGTTCTTGGCAGTGTTCTAAGTCATGCTATGTCATGAACACACAGGAAATTTTGTTAGTGTTTGACATGAATTAGAGCTCAATGACATTAGAAATCACATGTCGTCGTCATTATTGTGCTTGTTGTATGTGACATGTGACAAGGGTATACAAGTAGGATATAGGAAGACATCACTTCTTTGTGGAGAGCATATATGGTATGTTTATGTACAATATTAACTATCTTTGTCTGGTATGTACTTGAAATAAAGTAGAATTGATTTCTGAAATCTAAGGTTCTGCATTGATGCGGAGCTTTATTGAAATTATCATGAACGTTGCAAATTTGATTATGGTCTCAATTTTTTTTTTTTTTTTGCAATTAAAGAAGACACAACTTACCAAGCATAAAGTCCATTTACATGTAGTATGGTTGCTTTAAATGTAGTATGTGACATGTTTTTTTCTTTGCACATCATTATCATATTACAGTATAACATGTAATGCTCAAAGTTCTTTATGCTTTCCAAGAGAAAATAGAAGGGGTAACCATCCACTTGAAATACTTAAGCAAATCCACTAGATCCAATAATGGAATATCTACTACAGAAACAGAGTACAAATATCAAAACAACAATAGAAGTTGCAAGAAAGCACCTGAATTGAGCCCTAAGTTAGAACAGAATATGATGAACTTCAAAATTTTCAAATTTTGTTAGTTTTTGGGTTATTCTTCTTTCTACTTTCTTTCAAAGTTTCCCTAGTAATATTGCCTCCTTGGCTTTTTCCTTCACTAATAAAAACTTCCAGATCTGGATCTATACTTGCTGAAGCACATACAAACAAATATGATAGTCAGTTGGCTTGCTTGAATATGAAGCTAATAAAACATCCAGCTTAATCTTATAAAATGCAAGAAACAAAAAAGCAGAGTTGTTCATCGTTGGTAATTCTTATGTGGTTAATATTTACTCCTGGATGTTATTTCTTTTGAAATTAGTTTTTTCTCAAGTTATAAATCCTTCTAAACTTTTTTCCAGTTAAATTTTTTTCAATATTAAAGATTTTTATTTTAATATATATTGTTTTAGAAGATGCTCATCTAAGAAAGTTGTTCTCAAGAGGCTTTGTGATATATGATCTTGACGACAAGGCAGTACTTCTATGGATTCAACGTTTAGACGGTGTTTTAGAACAATGCCCTATCTGAGGGACCTGTTAGCAGACCCAGGAACTAGTAAGATTTGTACAATTACATTGTTTTTCTTTTTTTCATTCAACATTTACAGGGTGTATAGAACAATAGGTTGACTGAGAGATGGCCAGCAATGTACGAAGGCAGGAACTTATAATTTCTGAAAATTACGTTGCTTAGATATATTGAACAAACTTGATAAGAGTTTCAATATGAGGTGGTCATTTTTTGGACTCACAAAAGCTGACATAGTTTTTTTGTATGTATGTGTTCAGTTTTATTATTCATACATTCTTTTGGGTTATGGGCTTTGCCACCCTCTAACATGTACTTATAGGTACAGCAGGGAACTTTGATCACTGCTTTAATATATTAGATATACTCCATTTCGATTCTTTCTGTTGAAGGCATGGAAACACAATGATTTGCTTTGTGCTAAATGGCTTGCATTGGAATTTTTGTTTCTAGCGACCACATGCGAGGGGTTGTTTATCCTGGGGAGTGCAAGATAGTTCTTTGGACAAGGAAAAGAAGTGGTTATGCAGACTTTTTAGATCTTCACAATTTCTTTTCTTGTGTGGATAATTTCCAATATCATTGCAGGTTTCATCTAAGATGTTAAAATAACTTTGTCGGTACCTCCTCCTTGAACACATTTATGCTTGATGAAGCTTATTTACAGCCTAAAGACTGACAAGAGCTTGGATTATTTGATTACAACAACAATGAAGACAACAATATCTAGTTGTAATGTCCTACTTCATGGACATTTCCCCACCATTGTGCTCTGTACATGACAATATCTTTGAAGTCAGAGCTTGAGATAGTTGATTTAATTCATTGTTTTACATGAGGGCCAAATATGTCTGGAAACTTGATTCATGTTCATGGTTAAATTAATTTTATTAACATTATTCAAGTTCATAGGTATATTAAATTTTATTATTCTTAATTGCAGGTTTTCTTCTTTTCATTTTATTGACCTGGAAACTCTACCATTCTGCAATTTCACTGGATTTTCTTTTATTTTCTGTTCATGCTTCTTTTGCTTTTCTTGTTCTGATGATCCAATATTATCAAGCTTTGCAGCAAGCTTACCAATCGCACTAACATTAGTTTAATATATTTTTTTTAATATTTTATTCATATTGTAAAATATTTTATTTTTTGGGTTAAGCCCATCGGGTCACTATAATTAAGGTTAATTACTGTTTATTCAAAATAATTAGTTGAAACTAAATGACGGGCCTCGATCTTCTAGGTCGGCTATCAGACGGATGTACTCCATATCAGACTTTTTTTCTGAGCACGCGAGGTTGGGAATCAAGTCGAAATGATTTGGACATCACTTACATCGATCAACACAGTCGATGAGTGACATGTTCAAAAGGTCCAAACGCGCATCGAGTGGTTGAAGCACCCAAAAATAATAATCTTGTCGCCGCTTTGCCCCCACACGGCACAACCACACGGTTTTTACCGGTGCTCGTGAATCAATGCGTGCTTTTAGACCGACCTCACTCAGAGTTGGAGTGCCATCATCTCGTTGTACCAAAAGGCTGAACCTTTTGAACAGGGCTCTCCTTTGACGGTGTGGGGAAGCCGAACACCACCACATCACAAGCAGCAGTGGGGGGCATCGCGTCCGCGGCGTGCAACATCACGTTGCTTTCAGATGTCTCTGCGTGTCCACATGAGACCCCCACCCTCTGCGTCCCAAAGGAAAAAGTTGGGAGGACACACACAAATATGGTGGTGATGTCTTTTAGCGAAAGAGATGTGTGAGCTCGGCACCCCACCCCCCCATCCGATGTCTCAGACTGGTGGGGAGGGTGTGGAGGAATCCTCCACCAAAAGCAAAGAAACAAAGCTGGTGAGGATGGATGGCAATTAACCGGAGGAGGAGGAGAAGAAGGGGGCTCCACCCCCATTGGCATCTCAAGTGTTAGGAATGTCTCACATCAATCAAAGCTCTTTCTTATTCTTAGGTAAAGACTTTGATATCTGGCCTTGTCAAGCAACCTAGAATTGAGTGTCTGCACTGCCCAAACACCACCAGCTGCGTACTTTTGGCATGTGGGTTCAGAATTAGCTGCCTGCTGCCTCAATTTTCTTTTGTCTTGAATCA